>NC_069501.1:924276099-924576099 GCF_027579735.1 Bombina bombina | reverse complement strand
TTAAACATAATTTACATGTTTCATTTTGTTTCAAACCAAAAACAATGGCAATTTCTGTTTCAGATCTCTCTACACAGCAAGTTTACATTTCTGTGATTTCATGACAACTGCTGTTAGTTGGATAAACAGAAACTGGGTTAACTCAGTGGAGAGTAATTGGCTGTGTCCTGTTTTCAGCCACTAAACAGAGAAAGAACAGACTTGAAGCAGTGATGTAAGCCCAGAGACTGATTAGTTAGGAAGCTATTGCTAAAGGCAGCAAAAGCATGAGGTATCCCGAGAGCCCAGCTCCAAGCAGTTTCCACTACCCTGTGAGACTCAACTGGAAATCCCTTAATGCACTATACCCTTCATTTATTTTTGCTACTGGACATTTGAGAGCATTTAGAGTGATACTTTTTTTCTTTCCTTCTAGAGTACTTGCATTATGATAGATTGCTGTAAACTGAAATTGTAGGTACTGTTTGCAGATGATAGGGGAAGACTACCATCTACAGTACAACTGGAAAACTAGGAATTTCATGCTTTTTTAATGATTTTGTTTTATTCTTATGCGTACGTTATATATATTAAAAAAAAACAACTGGTTAGGTTTTGAAATTAGATATAGACTTCACAAACGTGCATTGTTTTATAAATGTAAGATAGATGCTTTAGAGATTCAAATGACAATTTAGGAATGGAGAAAAGATGCATTTAAAATATAATTAAATAAATAACATGAGAAACGGCAATTGCTTGCAGCAGACGTGTATATAATAAGCTTACTAGTGTAGAAAATATATCCTTAATCTGTTTAATAGCATTTGAAAGTAAAATCTAGTAGTACAGTTTATTATTTAGAATTCTTGAGAATTTTGCCCAACATGTTATGCCAGAAATCAATTAACTTTGGTCTCAAAGTAAAATATCTAGGACTAAGTTTAGAAATAATTTTATCCTGATCATGATGGATGAAATGCAATGTTCATACTATTAAAAACAACCACTTTTAAAAAATAAATACACTAACAAAAAGAGCACATTGCAAATTATAGCAGATACATGAGGGGAAAAAATGATTTTTCAGACAGATACGATTTTTTTTCTCCTGTTGATAGAATTAATAAAAAGGAGAAAATACATCACTGCACTAATCTGCAGTGATGTATTTTCTCCTTTCATTCACTTAAAGGGAATGAAAATGTGACTTCTTTTAAATCGACAGTGTACTCAGGTAAGCAGCAGGTTAAAGTTCATTACATTTAAAGTTGAGTCAGAAACAACCTTTAAAAGGGGTCTGGAATTTCTCCCCTCTACAAACAGGTAAAATGGATAATTGGGAGCAGATGAAAGTGGATACCATTTCACAGTACACTGTCCATTAAAGCCATATACTTTTTCAATATGTAATTAAAACAAACTTTTTAGCGCTGCAGAAACTGTTGATACTCTACAATTAAGTAATAATAATCATATCCTTTGCTTTCTATCTAGAGCCTTATTTTCTTTTGGTATGTTAATTTTTGATCAATTTTTAGACTTATTTTAAAAAATTCCCAAATTCTCTAATTTTTGCATCCTTTTTTAAAAAGTACGTGCATAGGGAAAGCATTCATGCCCGTTACTGTATTTAAAGGGACAGCAAATGCCTTGAAAACTGAATATAAGATGTTAAGTTACACACAATAAATGCATGGTCATTATTTATTTTGCCCCCTTTTCATGTATTTTAACTGTAGTTCTTAGAGCTGAGCATGTTCTTTGATAACTTCTCGAGGCTAACTATGCAACATATCTTTCCTTAATTGGCTTTAACAGATAACAGACCGCAAAACAATGTAATTTTATATTATTATTATGATTGTAGTTAGCCTTGTTGTCTGAAAACTGAAGCCTGGATTGGCTCTTCCAACTAAAGCAAATGGTGGGTGCAGTTTGGTTACTCAAAAAGCAACTGTAGTAAAAAGGATGTTATTTTGGTTTTAAAATGTTTAGTCTTGGGGGATATGTTATTCTATAGCAACACAACATAAATGTATTGAAATTACAAAGTGTTTACAGTCCCTTTAAGTCAACATTAATATTTAAAGGGAAAGTCAAGTCAAAATTAAATTTTCAGGATTCAGATAGGGCAATTTTAAAACACTTTCCAGTGTACTTTTTCATCAAACTTGCTTTCTTCTCTTGGTATTCTTTGTTGAACGCTAAACCTAGGTAGATTAATTTGCTAAAGACCTTGAAGGCTGTCTCTTATCTCAGTGCATTTTGACAGTTTTTCAATGCTAGACAGAGCTTGTTTATGTGTGCTATATAGATAACACTGTGCTCACTCCCGTGGAGTTATTTGGTTAAAGTAAATGTCTGTCAAAAGAACTGAGATAAGGGGGAGGTCGGCAGAGGTTTAGATACAAGGTAATCAGAAAAGGTAAAACGAGTATTAATATAAACCGAGATGGTTTTGCAAAACTTATCTTTTTAAACAATACATTTTCAAGTAGACTGTACCTTTAAATAATTAAGTCAGAATCTTCTTTTTCCTGATGGAATACATATATATATATATATATATATATATATATATATATATTAGGGAAGTTTTGTACAATTCCTTTTAAATTGCAAACTATCCACTTAATGTGGGGGAGCTGCCAGCCGCCGAGGTAGCGCTCTGTACATTGTTCTGTTCAATAGTATTATGTATAGGTGGTATTTGCTTCCCTTAAAAATTTAAGAATAGCTAAGTCCCTATTAATACCATAACCCTTTTTGCAAACTTTACAAACCACGTGGCCATGGTATCAAGCTCACCATTTATGATGCTCTATTCATTTCTTTTTTTTTTTTTTTTTACACTCTCCACCCACTTAGGTACACACTCTGTCATTGGTAATTATGCGGTTTCCCTTAAAAAAATACAGCAAATTCATCCATATATAATTATATATAACCGGTGAGTAGTCTTTCATATAGCTCTTCAACCTAAACTAATAATTACCTCTATCACAGGTTAAGCACCTCCTAGAATATCTCACTGTTTGTTTCAACATGAGTCGATGGATAAAGGGAAGGCTTACAACCTTCTGTACAATGATTGATTGTGCATTTATAGAATTTATAATCTTTCTGGCAGATGAGAATTCTTTAATTCTTTATAAAACATGTTAGACATCTAATGAATCTAATCAACAATTTATAAGACTAGTTATAGGTCATTTTGTTTGTTGGTTTATTTCCGTGTTTCTGTAAATCTACAGGATGGATATGCTGTGTACCTATTGCTATTTTATTTCGAATAGGTTTTTGTTTATTATGAAAAATCAATAAAAAATAGACATTCTGCTTACATTTTTTTTCTCTCCATACATACTAAAATTTGATGCAGCTCTTTTGATTTGTTTAAGTATGCCCAGGAGAAATTACAGTTTTGAAGCACATTTTACTAATTATACTGGAAATAAAGTCCATAAAAATGTGGTCAACAAAACAAACTTTAAATGCTTTAGTGTTTGGATTATTTTACTGGAATGTTTTTCATTTTCTGACCTAAAAGATAGTAATACTTTCCTTATATAAGGTGACTATCATACCAAACATTAGAAACCCTCATACATGGTAGGTCTATTCCTAGACATACAATATACACACACACACAAACAGAACAATGTTGATTGAGTTACATGAACCATGACATTCTAGCTTTTACTATTGACCTACTCACTGTTTAGACTAGAGGGACTTGCATTTGTGAGAAACTGTGAGTCATTAGTAAGATAACACCAAATCACACATGATGGCAGTTTATCAGCAGATAGTGATGACTTGTACCAGTTTTAATGTCCAGTACATCTCAAAATAACACATTTTATAGTAAGATTTAAAACAAAAATCAACTTTAATGTTGCCGAAAAAACAACAACAACCTAGTTCTTGCTCTCTTTACACATTCTTCTTTTATAAAGAGACCGTTCATAAGCTGCAAAAAAAAAATCTTACTTTGTAAACTGCTGTAACATAATTATTGTCTTCTAATGCTCAGTAGAAAGTTCTTGTGAGGTTGCATTTTGGATTTCATTGTATTTCTCTACAGCTTCCTCCTTAGGAACAAGTTATTGTAGATTAGCGTTAAAAAGGCTTCCCAACAAAACTCCAACACCTGCTTAATAGCTTCACTTTCCTCTTCTCCAAAGCCAACTTCTTAAGCTACATTAATAAGATACATTCATAAGATATTTAAGTATTAGGAACTCTTTTAATGGTGCTATGGATTTATACTCATTAGAATGAAACCTGCTACGTGCATCCCTCCCTGGTTTAACAATGGTAAAAACACTTCATTCTAAAGCCTTGCTGAAATTAAAGATCACTTTCCTCTAGTTGTTGTCGTCAAGGAAGAGATGTGTTTGAGGTGGTTATAGAATTTTAATATTAATGGTCAGGTTGTCTAGAGTTAGAGGATAGCTAGGTGCATTATTATGAAAAAAGAAAAAAAAAATGCTTTGTGATAAAGCCTATGTTACTTGACCTAAAATTGACTTACAGGGCTCCAAGTATCAAGCTGCAGGCTAGTTTGTGTAAATGCAAAGTTAAGAAGCAGATGTGGCAGAATTATATAATGTAGGACTGATTCGTCCAAAAGGATTGACTAACCCTGTTCTTGTGTGATTGGTTGCACAAAATTAGGGGTGGTGCTGCACAAGCTTTTGCTTGTACAATATTAAATCCAGGAAGCGGATGCTGATTGCATGTCACAAACCCAGGGAGACAGATTCCATAAGAGGGAACCTTTTCTGACCAGAGCTTAATAAATGGGGCCCTAGGGTAAATTTAAGCTATACATTCAAGCATTATTTGTTGACAGAGTGCACCCTCACATAACTTAGGTCTAGACTACCATTATAATTCTTCATTAAAGATAAATAAACTATGTCATATTTTTACATTATGTTCAAAAAACATTCTGATATTCAGCTACTATAAAGTTTCCTGTTTATTGCATACACCTCCTACAATCTGAACACTTCCTGTTGCCATTATTATCACCTTGGACATGCTTATAATTATCACATATTTTGTAGCACCTTGAAACATCTACTTCAAAAGCAATGACAACTCATGTGAACCAACAGTGTATGCAGTTGGTTATGGAAACCCACTTCATGAGGACCCCAAACTCACAGTTCCTGTGTTGATGCTGCTTCCAGAGGCAATTTACATTTCTAAAGCACTCCGTAGCAGTCCCAATACTGTGCGATTATGTGAACTACGCCTTTGTGGCTGGGCTGTTGTTGCTCCTAGACACTTCCATTTCACAGTAACCACATATAGTTGACAAGAACAGATCTAGTATGGTAGAAATGTCACAAACGTGTGGCAAAGGTGGTATCCTATGACAGTGACACGTTTAAATTCATTCAGATCTTCAGTATGACCCATTGTATTGCCAATGTTTGTGTATGGAGATTTCATGGGTTTGATTTTATGCATCTGCTAGCAATGGGTGTGGCTTAAACACCTGAGCGCAATAATTAGAAGCGATGTCTACATACATTTGGCCATATAGTGTGTATGCAGTATATGTGTGATATAACAGCCATTGCCACACTAAGATAGTGTGTCATGATACACACAGAAATGGCTATAGCAACATTTAATGTTTTAGTGATGCATTAACCTTGTTATTTAATATTCAGATTCCTCTAAATTAACTTTGTATCTATCTAATTCAATGCAAGGCAATTAAAATCATCTTGAAAAGGCTTTAGGCACATAACTCCTTCAATAGATGTACTTTTGAAAAAATATATTTGCATTACAAAGTATTATATTTTTACTAATAGGTCCCAACTTACTTTTTAATTTTCTTGTATGTTAGCAGCTGATTATTATTTCTTTGCAGACAAATAATAAAACTCATTTGTTCTGAACTGATATACAAAACCTTTGCGCTCAGGCGACATATTTAAAGACGCCTTGATGGTACGTTGAGGCCCTTAAAACCGTCCACAAATTTTAACTTGAGGCATGTTTGTGTTCATATGTAGTATTCTTTAGGTGAATCAGAGATTCCTACATTACAATTCAAGGTCTAAAAAAAATTCCAACAATTTTGCATGAGTTCTCTCCATGCTGGCGAGGATTGAATATCAGGCCTGTTTTTTTTTTTTTTTTTTTCCAATACAGTATAGTTGCTCAACACAAGACGGAGATGACTTAAAGGGACACTATACCCAAACATTTTCTTTCATGATTAAGGTAGAGAATATAATTTTAAACAACATTCCTATTTACTTCTATTACCTAATTTGCTTTATTCTTTAGATATGCTTTAATGAAGAAATAGCAATGCACAAAATGAACCAATCACAGGAGGCACCTATGTGCACCTACCAATCAGCAGCTACTAAGCATATCTAGATATGCTTTTCAGCAAAGAATATCAAGAGAATGAAGCAAAATAGATAATAGAAGTAAATTAGAAAGTTGTTTATCATTGTATGCTTTTTCTAAATCATGAAAGAAAAATTTTAGGTTTCATGTCCCTTTAAGAGACTCATGGAACAAAATATGCACCCGGATGTCAATCACCAGATGTGTCAAGTTTAGGAATGATACAGGAGAGGGCTTGATGCCTAAGTTAACTATATGTTTACAGTGACATGAGACCCATTTTCTTTCATTCACATAGAGAATACAATTGAAATAATTTCACAATTTACTTCCAAATATTACATTTACTTCATTCTCTTGGTATTCTTTGTTGAATGAGCAGCAATACACTACAGAGAGATAGTTTTGCTACACCACATACACTGTCTATTTTACTGCACCATAACAAAGAATTTCTGTGCTGGGAAAATACATTTCTTAATATACATTTTAGAATTTCAGAAGAGATTTAAATAGACAGCCTGATTCATTTATTCACTAGTAGCCTTACCTAGTCTAATGTGTTAAATGAATAATTCATTTTAATACCTAATACTCTTATGTCTGGAAAATTCTTAAGCAGTTGAGAAATGCTCAAAGACAGCACTTGCTCTTAATACAAACAAGCAGAACAAATGTAATTAGCAAAGCAGTTCTGCTTATGCTTTAATATTAAATATCTCCTAACATTAATGCAGGGCGTTTGTTGACTATTTTCTGCTCAGTCATTTTACACATTGGGTTTTAATTCTGAATAATAAAAAAATATTTAAATATATATATATATTTTTTTTATAAATATTTTATTGAGGTATAAAACTAAAACATAACGGCCAATTTACAGTAGAAAATGTCAAAATGTACACAAAGATATGAAATATACTCATCTGTTTCAATGTCAAAGTTATATAGCAAACATTGCCCGAACAGCTAAATGTAAAATAAACTTCAGTTTTTCTAAATATATATTATGTAAGAACTGACCATTTTTTTAAGTGTGTTACATAGGAACTAGTGTAATAAAGTATTTCAAAATGAATACTATATAATAAATTACTCCGGAACTTACATTGTAGCCAATCAGTGCCCTCTCATAAGTAACTCCATGGGCACACATGAACTAACACCCTCTAGCTGTAAAAATGGTCAAATGCATTCAGATAAGAGGCGGCCTTCAAGGGCTTAGAAGTTAGCATATGTGAATACCTAGGCTTACCTTTCACCAAATAATACCAAGATACAAAGCTAATTTGATGATGAAGTAAATTGGAAAGTTTTTTTTAATTACATGCCCTGAATCATGAAAGTTTTATTTTGTTTAGACTGTCCCTTTAAAAATGTTCTGCTATAAAGGATCAAAAGCTATGTTATTAAAGGGATATGAAACCCAAAATTATTATTTCATGATTGATATAAAGCATGTGATTTTAAATAACTCTATCATTTACTTCTATTACCAATTTTCTTTGTTCTTTTGTTAAAAAGCAGGGACGAAAGCTGGCCCATTTCTTGCAAAATATATGACAGCAGTTTTGCAAGAATGTTATCCATGCAGTGCTCCAGTTGCCTACCTAGGTATCTACTCAACACGAAATATAATGGGAACAAAGCAAATTTGATAATAAAAGTAAATAGGAAACTTATTTCAAAATGTATGTTCTGTTTAAATCACAAAATAACATGTTTGTGTTTCATATCCCTTTAAGCTGATAGAATAGATGACAGTTTACATTTAAATTTTGTTCTCATGTAGTGACAATGCATAGTGTAAAATATATACAGGTAGCCCTCAGTTTATGCCGGGGTTAGGTTCCAGAAGGAATGGTTGTAAATCGAAACCGTTGTAAATTGAAACCCAGTTTATAATGTAAGTCAATGGGAAGTGAGGGTGATAGGTTCCAGGCCCCTCTCAAAATTGTCATAAGTAACACCTAATACATTATTTTTAAAGTTTTGAAATGAAGACTTTAAATGCTAAACAACATTATAAACCTAATAAAATAATCCAACAACACAGAATATATAATTGACTAAGTTAAATGAACAAAAACATTTGCTAAACAGCATTATAAACCTAAAAAAAAAAAAAACCCCCACAGATTTCACTTGCATTTTTCTGCAAACAGTTCTTTCTATGCATTCCAATATGGACTGATTTATAGACAGGAAGATCTTGTTCCTTTGAAATCTGCTGGATAGCTCAGGTCTGGTTAAACTGATTAATTTCAGCTTGCTTGGCTTTGCTGCAACACAAGTTGACAGCTCCATCTACTGGCTATTTTAATAAATGCACTGCTTCTCAATGCTTTTCAATAGCAGTCACATGACTGGAAAAAAAGGCTGTTATTCTGAAACGGTGTAAATTGAACCGTTGTAAAACGAGGGCCACCTGTATATACTTTGCTAAACCTTAAAGGGACACTGAACCCAATTTTTTTCTTTTGTGATTCAGATAGAGCATGCAATTTTAAGCAACTTTCTAATTTACTCCTATTATCAAATTATCTTCATTCTCTTGCTATCTTTATCTGAAAAGCAAGAATGTAAATTTAGATGTCGGCTCATTTTTGGTGAACAACCTGGGTTGTTCTTGCAGATTGGTGGATAAATTCACCCACCAACAAACAAGTGCTGTCCATCGTCTGAACCAAAAATTGCCTGGGTTCATAGCTTAGATGCCTTTTTTCAAATAAAGATAGCAAGAGAATGAAGAAAAATTAATAGGAGTAAATTAGAAAATTGCTTAAAATTGCTGCTCTATCTGAATTGTAAAAGAAAAAAAAATTGGATTCAGTGTCCCTTTAAGAAACCCTGGAGAATAATTTTAGATTCCAATTTGTTGATATAAAGCACTTCCTTTATTTAAAGGAATATTGTACTGCCCCTTCAGGCAAATATCCCTGTTTCTAGGGACTGCCTCAGCTCTACCAATGGCGCAGCTTCACTCCGTCCAAACCCAACTGCTGTCCCACCCCTTCTGTTGTGGCCAACATCAGTAGGTCGCTGCCCGAAAGACTAATCAGCTCACTGATCCTGAAAAGCCTCAGTAAAATATTTTGACATAGGTAACACAGTAGTATCAGTTGTGTACTTACAATTGTTAATGGGTACAATTTACTAATGGTTAATAGATTCAAGTGCTCATTGTGAGTGTATGTAAGAAGTACACAATGGATATTACTACATTGGTTTCAATCTAAATCTAAACAACATCAAATGTTTAGTGCAATGCTTCTCATTCATTGCTCTTACATTATCCTAATATTATATTCAGAAATTATGGCTTAGTTACAAAACAAACTAGATGAAGACACAGATATGGAGGGTAAAAATAATCCATGCCTAAGTCTGACAAATCAATGTCCCATAAAACACTTCTTGTGGGGAGGCACACACTGAATTAGTATGGACTACATTCAATATATTTACTAACCATAATCATCACCATAAAGGAAGAGCAAGGTGCAATCTTACTTCTGAGCTTATAGTCATAAGCCCCATAGAAAATCAACTGTTCAAAGTCACTTAGATGCATTCTGTCCTTTCCTAAACCTATGAGTAAGGAAAAAACATAGTACACTTTTCTAATATTCTTACAGTCGTATGCAAAAGTTTAGGCACCCCTGACAATTTCCATGATTTTCATTTATAAATAATTAGGTGTTTGGATCAGCAATGTCATTTTGATCTATCAAATAACTGAAGGACACACTAATATTTCAGTAGTGAAATGAGGTTTATTGGATTAACAGAAAATGTGCAATATGCATCAAAACGAAATTAGACAGGTGTAAAAATTTGGGCACCCCAACTGAAATATTGCATCAATATTTAGTAGAGCCTCCTTTAGCAGAAATAGCATCCTCTAGATGCCTCCTATAGCCTGTAGAAATGAGTGTCTGGATTCTGGATGAAGGTATTTTGGACCATTCCTCCTTGCAAAACATCTCCAGTTCAGTTAGGTTTGATGGTTGCCAAGCATGGACAGCTCGCTTCAAATCACCCCACAGATTTTCAATGATATGCAAGTCTGGGGACTGGGATGGCCATTCCAGAATATTGTACTTGAACCTCTGCATAAAACAGAATTTATGTTTACCTGATAAATTACTTTCTCCAACGGTGTGTCCGGTCCACGGCGTCATCCTTACTTGTGGGATATTCTCTTCCCCAACAGGAAATGGCAAAGAGCCCAGCAAAGCTGGTCACATGATCCCTCCTAGGCTCCGCCTACCCCAGTCATTCGACCGACGTTAAGGAGGAATATTTGCATAGGAGAAACCATATGATACCGTGGTGACTGTAGTTAAAGAAAATAAATTATCAGACCTGATTAAAAAACCAGGGCGGGCCGTGGACCGGACACACCGTTGGAGAAAGTAATTTATCAGGTAAACATAAATTCTGTTTTCTCCAACATAGGTGTGTCCGGTCCACGGCGTCATCCTTACTTGTGGGAACCAATACCAAAGCTTTAGGACACGGATGATGGGAGGGAGCAAATCAGGTCACCTAGATGGAAGGCACCACGGCTTGCAAAACCTTTCTCCCAAAAATAGCCTCAGAAGAAGCAAAAGTATCAAACTTGTAAAATTTGGTAAAAGTGTGCAGTGAAGACCAAGTCGCTGCCCTACATATCTGATCAACAGAAGCCTCGTTCTTGAAGGCCCATGTGGAAGCCACAGCCCTAGTGGAATGAGCTGTGATTCTTTCGGGAGGCTGCCGTCTGGCAGTCTCGTAAGCCAATCTGATGATGCTTTTAATCCAAAAAGAGAGAGAGGTAGAAGTTGCTTTTTGACCTCTCCTTTTACCGGAATAAACAACAAACAAGGAAGATGTTTGTCTAAAATCCTTTGTAGCATCTAAATAGAATTTTAGAGCGCGAACAACATCCAAATTGTGCAACAAACGTTCCTTCTTCGAAACTGGTTTCGGACACAGAGAAGGTACGATAATCTCCTGGTTAATGTTTTTGTTAGAAACAACTTTTGGAAGAAAACCAGGTTTAGTACGTAAAACCACCTTATCTGCATGGAACACCAGATAAGGAGGAGAACACTGCAGAGCAGATAATTCTGAAACTCTTCTAGCAGAAGAAATTGCAACCAAAAACAAAACTTTCCAAGATAATAACTTAATATCAACGGAATGTAAGGGTTCAAATGGAACCCCCTGAAGAACTGAAAGAACTAAGTTGAGACTCCAAGGAGGAGTCAAAGGTTTGTAAACAGGCTTGATTCTAACCAGAGCCTGAACAAAGGCTTGAACATCTGGCACAGCTGCCAGCTTTTTGTGAAGTAACACAGACAAGGCAGAAATCTGTCCCTTCAGGGAACTTGCAGATAATCCTTTTTCCAATCCTTCTTGAAGGAAGGATAGAATCTTAGAAATCTTAACCTTGTCCCAAGGGAATCCTTTAGATTCACACCAACAGATATATTTTTTCCAAATTTTGTGGTAAATCTTTCTAGTTACAGGCTTTCTGGCCTGAACAAGAGTATCGATAACAGAATCTGAGAACCCTCGCTTCGATAAGATCAAGCGTTCAATCTCCAAGCAGTCAGCTGGAGTGAGACCAGATTCGGATGTTCGAACGGACCTTGAACAAGAAGGTCTCGTCTCAAAGGTAGCTTCCATGGTGGAGCCGATGACATATTCACCAGATCTGCATACCAAGTCCTGCGTGGCCACGCAGGAGCTATCAAGATCACCGACGCCCTTTCCTGATTGATCCTGGCTACCAGCCTGGGGATGAGAGGAAACGGCGGGAATACATAAGCTAGTTTGAAGGTCCAAGGTGCTACTAGTGCATCCACTAGAGCCGCCTTGGGATCCCTGGATCTGGACCCGTAGCAAGGAACTTTGAAGTTCTGACGAGAGGCCATCAGATCCATGTCTGGAATGCCCCACAGTTGAGTGACTTGGGCAAAGATTTCCGGATGGAGTTCCCACTCCCCCGGATGCAATGTCTGACGACTCAGAAAATCCGCTTCCCAATTTTCCACTCCTGGGATGTGGATAGCAGACAGGTGGCAGGAGTGAGACTCCGCCCATAGAATGATTTTGGTCACTTCTTCCATCGCCAGGGAACTCCTTGTTCCCCCCTGATGGTTGATGTACGCAACAGTTGTCATGTTGTCTGATTGAAACCGTATGAACTTGGCCCTCGCTAGCTGAGGCCAAGCCTTGAGAGCATTGAATATCGCTCTCAGTTCCAGAATATTTATCGGTAGAAGAGATTCTTCCCGAGACCAAAGACCCTGAGCTTTCAGGGATCCCCAGACCGCGCCCCAGCCCATCAGACTGGCGTCGGTCGTGACAATGACCCACTCTGGTCTGCGGAAGGTCATCCCTTGTGACAGGTTGTCCAGGGACAGCCACCAACGGAGTGAGTCTCTGGTCCTCTGATTTACTTGTATCCTCGGAGACAAGTTTGTATAGTCCCCATTCCACTGACTGAGCATGCACAGTTGTAATGGTCTTAGATGAATGCGCGCAAAAGGAACTATGTCCATCGCCGCTACCATCAAACCTATCACTTCCATGCACTGCGCTATGGAAGGAAGAGGAACGGAATGAAGTATCCGACAAGAGTCTAGAAGTTTTGTTTTTCTGGCCTCTGTCAGAAAAATCCTCATTTCTAAGGAGTCTATTATTGTTCCCAAGAAGGGAACCCTTGTTGACGGAGATAGAGAACTCTTTTCCACGTTCACTTTCCATCCATGAGATCTGAGAAAGGCCAGGACGATGTCCGTGTGAGCCTTTGCTTGAGGAAGGGACGACGCTTGAATCAGAATGTCGTCCAAGTAAGGTACTACAGCAATGCCCCTTGGTCTTAGCACAGCTAGAAGGGACCCTAGTACCTTTGTGAAAATCCTTGGAGCAGTGGCTAATCCGAAAGGAAGCGCCACGAACTGGTAATGCTTGTCCAGGAATGCGAACCTTAGGAACCGATGATGTTCCTTGTGGATAGGAATATGTAGATACGCATCCTTTAAATCCACCGTGGTCATGAATTGACCTTCCTGGATGGAAGGAAGAATTGTTCGAATGGTTTCCATTTTGAACGATGGAACCTTGAGAAACTTGTTTAAGATCTTGAGATCTAAGATTGGTCTGAACGTTCCCTCTTTTTTGGGAACTATGAACAGATTGGAGTAGAACCCCATCCCTTGTTCTCCTAATGGAACAGGATGAATCACTCCCATTTTTAACAGGTCTTCTACACAATGTAAGAATGCCTGTCTCTTTATATGGTCTGAAGACAATTGAGACCTGTGGAACCTCCCCCTTGGGGGAAGCCCCTTGAATTCCAGAAGATAACCTTGGGAGACTATTTCTAGCGCCCAAGGATCCAGAACATCTCTTGCCCAAGCCTGAGCGAAGAGAGAGAGTCTGCCCCCCACCAGATCCGGTCCCGGATCGGGGGCCAACATTTCATGCTGTCTTGGTAGCAGTGGCAGGTTTCTTGGCCTGCTTTCCCTTGTTCCAGCCTTGCATTGGTCTCCAAGCTGGCTTGGCTTGAGAAGTATTACCCTCTTGCTTAGAGGACGTAGAACTTTGGGCTGGTCCGTTTCTACGAAAGGGACGAAAATTAGGTTTATTTTTGGCCTTGAAAGGCCGATCCTGAGGAAGGGCGTGGCCCTTACCCCCAGTGATATCAGAGATAATCTCTTTCAAGTCAGGGCCAAACAGCGTTTTCCCCTTGAAAGGAATGTTAAGTAGCTTGTTCTTGGAAGACGCATCAGCTGACCAAGATTTCAACCAAAGCGCTCTGCGCGCCACAATAGCAAACCCAGAATTCTTAGCCGCTAACCTAGCCAATTGCAAAGTGGCGTCTAGGGTGAAAGAATTAGCCAATTTGAGAGCATTGATTCTGTCCATAATCTCCTCATAAGGAGGAGAATCACTATCGACCGCCTTTACCAGCTCATCGAACCAGAAACACGCGGCTGTAGCGACAGGGACAATGCATGAAATTGGTTGTAGAAGGTAACCCTGCTGAACAAACATCTTTTTAAGTAAACCTTCTAATTTTTTATCCATAGGATCTTTGAAAGCACAACTATCTTCTATGGGTATAGTGGTGCGTTTGTTTAAAGTGGAAACCGCTCCCTCGACCTTGGGGACTGTCTGCCATAAGTCCTTTCTGGGGTCGACCATAGGAAACAATTTTTTTAAATATGGGGGGAGGGACGAAAGGAATACCGGGCCTTTCCCATTCTTTATTTACAATGTCCGCCACCCGCTTGGGTATAGGAAAAGCTTCTGGGAGCTCCGGGACCTCTAGGAACTTGTCCATTTTACATAGTTTCTCTGGGATGACCAACTTGTCACAATCATCCAGAGTGGATAATACCTCCTTAAGCAGAATGCGGAGATGTTCCAACTTAAATTTAAACGTAATCACATCAGGTTCAGCTTGTTGAGAAATGTTCCCTGAATCAGTAATTTCTCCCTCAGACAAAACCTCCCTGGCCCCATCAGACTGGTTTAGGGGCCCTTCAGAACCATTATTATCAGCGTCGTCATGCTCTTCAGTATCTAAAACAGAGCAGTCGCGCTTACGCTGATAAGTGTGCATTTTGGCTAAAATGTTTTTGACAGAATTATCCATTACAGCCGTTAATTGTTGCATAGTAAGGAGTATTGGCGCGCTAGATGTACTAGGGGCCTCCTGAGTGGGCAAGACTCGTGTAGACGAAGGAGGGAATGATGCAGTACCATGCTTACTCCCCTCACTTGAGGAATCATCTTGGGCATCATTGTCATTGTCACATAAATCACATTTATTTAAATGAGAAGGAACTCTGGCTTCCCCACATTCAGAACACAGTCTATCTGGTAGTTCAGACATGTTAAACAGGCATAAACTTGATAACAAAGTACAAAAAACGTTTTAAAATAAAACCGTTACTGTCACTTTAAATTTTAAACTGAACACACTTTATTACTGCAATTGCGAAAAAATATGAAGGAATTGTTCAAAATTCACCAAAATTTCACCACAGTGTCTTAAAGCCTTAAAAGTATTGCACACCAAATTTGGAAGCTTTAACCCTTAAAATAACGGAACCGGAGCCGTTTTTAACTTTAACCCCTTTACAGTCCCTGGTATCTGCTTTGCTGAGACCCAACCAAGCCCAAAGGGGAATACGATACCAAATGACGCCTTCAGAAAGTCTTTTCTATGTATCAGAGCTCCTCACACATGCGACTGCATGTCATGCCTCTCAAAAACAAGTGCGCAACACCGGCGCGAAAATGAGGCTCTGCCTATGATTTGGGAAAGCCCCTAAGAATAAGGTGTCTAAAACAGTGCCTGCCGATATAATCTTATCAAAATACCCAGATTAAATGATTCCTCAAGGCTAAATATGTGTTAATAATGAATCGATTTAGCCCAGAAAAAGTCTACAGTCTTAATAAGCCCTTGTGAAGCCCTTATTTACTATCTTAATAAACATGGCTTACCGGATCCCATAGGGAAAATGACAGCTTCCAGCATTACATCGTCTTGTTAGAATGTGTCATACCTCAAGCAGCAAGAGACTGCTCACTGTTCCCCCAACTGAAGTTAATTCCTCTCAACAGTCCTGTGTGGAACAGCCATGGATTTTAGTAACGGTTGCTAAAATCATTTTCCTCATACAAACAGAAATCTTCATCTCTTTTCTGTTTCTGAGTAAATAGTACATACCAGCACTATTTTAAAATAACAAACTCTTGATTGAATAATAAAAACTACAGTTAAACACTAAAAAACTCTAAGCCATCTCCGTGGAGATGTTGCCTGTACAACGGCAAAGAGAATGACTGGGGTAGGCGGAGCCTAGGAGGGATCATGTGACCAGCTTTGCTGGGCTCTTTGCCATTTCCTGTTGGGGAAGAGAATATCCCACAAGTAAGGATGACGCCGTGGACCGGACACACCTATGTTGGAGAAATGCGAGATAGATTTTGAGCAATGTTTTGGGTCGTTGTCTTGTTAAAATATCCAGCCTCGGCGTAACTTCAACTTTGTGACTGATTCCTCAACATTATTCTCAAGTATCTGCTGATATTGAGTGGAATCCATGCGACCCTCAACTTTAACAAGATTCCTACTACCGGCACTGGCCCCACAGCATGATGGAACATCCACCAAATTTTACTGTGGGCAGCAAGTTTTTGTCTTGGAACGCTGTGTTCTTTTGTCACCATGCATAACGCCCCTTGTCTTGACCAAATAACTCAATCTTTGTTTCATCAGTCCACAGCACCTTCTTCCAAAATGAAGCTGGCTTGTCCAAATGTGCGTTTGCATACCAGAAGCGACTGTTTGTGGTGTGCAGAAAAGGCTTCTTCCGCATCACTCTCACATACGCTGAATTGTTGAACGATGCACAGTGACACCATCTGCAGCAAGATGATGTTGTAGGTCTTTGGAGGTGGTCTGTGGACTGTTTTTTACCACCGTTCTCACCATCCTTTGCCTTTCTGATATTTTACTTCTGGCCTTAACAAGAACCGTGCCTGTGATCTTTCATTTCCTCACTATGTTCCTCACAGTGGACACTGACAGCTTAAATCTCTGCTATAGCTTTTTGTAGCCTTCCCCTAAACCAGGGGTCAGCAACCTTCGGCTCCCAGATGTTTTGGAACTACATTTCCCACGATGCTGAGACACTCTTTAGGCTATCTGAGCATCATGGGAAATGTAGTTACAAAACATCTGGGAGTCGAAGGTTGCTGACCCCTGCCATAAACCATAATGTTGGACAATCTTTGTTTTCAGGTCATTTGAGAGTTGTTTCGAGGCCCTCATGTTGCCACTCTTCAAAGGAGAGTCAAAGAGAACAACAACTTGCAATTGGCCACTTTAAATACCCTTTCTCATGATTGGATGCACCTGTCTATGAAGTTCAAGGCTTAATGGGCTTACTAAACCAATTGTGTGTTCCAATTAATCAGTGCTAGGTAGTTACAGGTATTCAAATCAACAACATGACAAGGGTGCCCAAATTTATGCACCCTTTAATTTCGTTTTCATGCATATTGCACATTTTCTATTAATCCAATAAACCTCATTTTACTACTGAAATATTACTGTGTCCTTCAGTTATTTGATAGATCGAAATGAAATTGCTGATCCAAACACCTAATTATTTATAAATGAAAATCATGGAAATTGTCAGGGGTGCCTAAACTTTTGCATACAACTGTATTAACTTCCATATAACAAATATAAGTTTTTTTTTTTTTAAACAATTTCAAATTGAACTATTACTTCTACTTTAGGATTTGTACACAATAAATGAACCATCATTTTGGAAAATCCCTAGCATTTACCAACACTGAAAGGAAATAAGGAGACATTCACATGTAGTTAGTTATTTTTTTTTATGACTCCTTACATAATGCTAAAACGCGGGGCACCAACACCTGTAATTCAGTCACTGGGTTAACAGAGATTTTTGGAAGACAGGTCACCTAAAGAGTTCATCTTCTTTTTATAAGTTTCAAACTACCGCCAAACTTGATACACCAAGGTTTGTGATGATCACAGTCCTGCTGGATTTGTCTGTTTTCTATTTTGGATAACCACCATCCAATAAATTGAATGTCTAAACATGCTTAGATGTCCTTATGTCTGAGAGAACAGTTTTTGCCTGCTCCTATCTCCATAGTAAGTCACTGCATATAGGGGCCCAAACTAGGAACAGGCAGCCTTGAGAGAGTTGTAAAAAGCTCTTCAAGTTTATATCTGTTCCTAGAGGTTACAAAAGAATGAACCCACTCATTACAAATATAAATAAAAAGAAAATAGTTTAAATGTATCATACTTGTTTCATCTATTGCAAAAGCATATGTTGTCTATTGATGCTGGTGTAACATTCTGTCTGCCTGAGTTGTTCATGTAAAGCCAAAAGCATGAATTCTATAGTATTTGTATACAAATAAGCATCTCTTGGTAGTTTGAATCAATTCTTAAATAATAGATAATCTTTCTAACATAGAATATAGGTTTTTAGTTGGTAATATTTAAAATGTATTGAGGACTGCACTGACGTTGTACATATTCTAAATATGTTTGCATTTTTTTTATTTTCTGGAGAAAAAAAAAGAAGAGTAATTCTAGCTATATATACTGAAAATGTTCACATATTTCTAAAAGATCAACTGTGCATACAGCATTGGTTTCCTTCTGAAAGATAGCTGGCTATAAAAGTTAGTATGATAATCTGAAAGAAAAGCTTAGTTTATGATTCTTTGGAAAGGACAGATCACCAATAAACTCTCAGGTATTTGGTCTCTCAAGGACAAGTCATTTTCTTTAAACACATAAAACTTAACTCATATACACATCCAGATCAATGAAAGCAGAGGGTCACTTAGCTTGAAATACAACTCATATTAAAATGCATTGCTCTGTAAACACCATACATAGGTCACAGGACAGTCAATGGAGTATGTGTATGTATATATATATATATATATGTATATATATATATATACACACATATATAAACAAACATACATACATATACTGTATATATATATATATATATATATATATATATATATATATATATATATATATATATATATATATATATATATATATATATATTAATAGTCACATATTTTACATGTGCCAAATTGTAAGGGGCAAGCATAAGTATAGTAAGATAAATAGTTTGAATGACAGGAAGGGAGCAAGGTGCAACTTAAATAATATATATATATATATATATATATATATATATATATATATATATATATATATATATATATGTATATATATATATATATATACATACACACACAGTATATACACACAATTATGGATAAGTACTAAAGTGTAAGATTCAATTGAAAAATAAAATATATAATGCAAAGGTAGTAATGCCCGGGACCAAGGTGTACTCCAGAATAGACACCTCAAAGTAATAACAAGGAGTCAGTATGCAAATAAAAGTCATATCTAGTCATATGTATGCTGAAGTGAAAAATAACTTAAAGGGCCACTAAACCCAAAATCTTTCTTTCATGATTCAGATAGAACATACCAATTTAAACAACATTACAATTTACTTCTATTATTTATTTTGCTTCATTTTTGAGATATCCTTATTTGAAGAAAAAGCAGTGCACATGGGTGAGCCAATCACATGAGACTTCTATGTGCAGCAACCAATCAGCAGCTACTGAGCATATCTAGATATGCTTTTCAGCAAAGAATATCAAGAGAATAAAACAAATTAGATAATAGAAGTAAATAAGAAAGATGTTTAAAAATGCATTCTCTTTCTAAATTATGAAAGAAAAAATGTGGGTATCATGGCCCTTTAATATACAATAGTGAAAATAATAATGCACAATTCTTCAAGGATGCAAAAACACAGTAAAAAACAGTATCACTGGGCGTCCCCCGTCATAAAAAATTCTAATAGACGTCAGTCCATGACATAAAGTGAGCCAAGCCCTTATCAAGAATGTCTAGTTTTAGGCAATATGTGTCTTCAAAGTACAGGTGGCCCTCTGTTTACGCCGGTTCAATTTGCACCGTTTCAGAATAACAACCTTTTTTTCAGTCATGGGACTGCTACTGAAATGCATTAAAAATCAGTGCACTAATTAAAATAGCCAGTAGGTGGAGCTGTCCGCTTGTGTTTCAGCAAAGTTAAGCTAGTTTAACAGATGAAATTGATCTGTGTACACAGATCAGACAAGACCTATCGAGCAAGATCTTGCAGCCACTTCCCTATTATCTTCCTGTCCAGCTGCTTGAGATGAGGGTGCCTAACTGCCTATTAATCACTGCAGATTGAAATGCATAGAATAGGTGCAGAACCAATATTATCTAACATGCTAACAATGCAGAGAACTGATTGCAGAAAAATGCAAGTAAAAAAAGTTTTTGTTTATTAAACTTAGTTTGATGATGATGCAATCTATATTATTAGGTTTATAATGCTGTTTAGCATTTAAAGTCTTCATTTCAAACCTTTAAAAATAATGTATTAGGTGTTACTTATGACAATTTTGACAGGGGCCTGGAACCTAACTCCCTCACTTCCCACTGACTTACATTATAAACTGGGTTTTCAATTTACAACGGTTTCGATTTACAACCATTCCTCCTGGAACCTAACCCCGGCAGAAACTGAGGGCTACCTGTACAGGTAAACTGAAAGCTTGAATATAGATGCAGCAGAGTTATATGCAAGAGGTTTAGAGATGCAAAGCTTTTAAGCAGATTGATAAAGCAGTTCATGCAGAAGGATTTCCTTGTTAGAAGCGTGGGGTTAATGTAGGTACCGATGTCCTCAGCATAACTATCACATGCAAGGTGTAAGGAGTAATACCGGCACTTAAGGACAATAGTCCGCCAGTAAGTATGCAGCAGCAATAGGTAAGAAAGGAACAAACTCCGCTTTATGAGTGATCTCACCCATTCCTCCGGGAGTTCATGCACAGATGATCCTCCTCACTAGCACGGTATGCCATCCAGAAAACAAGTATAGTACCCTTAAATTTTAGGAAACACCGCTTCATATACACATATATAAAAAGACAAAGTCCACATAAAGCTATTCGGTTAATGACTGTTTCATTGTTCACCCTATACAACTGCATAATACCATGATAGGATATAACTTTTTCATTAATGGGACATAGACTGTCCTCTTGATGAAAAAGTTATATCCTGTCATCTTAAACTTTTACCTATGATTAAGCAGCAAACAGCCTCCTTCACCCTTTTCTATGTTATGCAGCAGGAACGGTAGAAAAGTTATTTTTAAAAGAATATTGTTTCTGGTCATTTCGAAAAGGCCACCAAGCTCCTCCTTATTTTGCCTTTCTTTATGCCTGTAACACTCGTGCACGTAGCAACAAGTGATGTATTATCTGCCCAATCACACATGCACACAGTGCTTAAAAGCGGATGGAAATGTGGGGGAGCTGCTGGATAACAGAAGTATAAGGAGATCATTCTGTATACTTTCAACAATATGTTGTAACTATGCTAATCTCCAAATTGTGTACAGTGCACCCTTTTACTGGCTCTCACTAAACTTCCTACTTGCCTGCTACACTCTAAGCTTTCAGGCTCACTCACCTGTGGACTATTGCTCAGCACATCCATTACCTCATACAGCCAGTCACTGCCATATACCCAATAACTACTCCTACACTCTGTTTACCCCATTGTACAGGGGGACACTGTGCACTAGATTTTTCTTTGCATAAACATTTGGTATATTATCCATTTATAAAGCCCATCTGGGAACGTTTTGTAACAATGTATAGTTACCTTATTTTTAAATAACATTGTGCTGATTTTCAGACTTCTAACCAAGCCCCAAAGTATCAGAAGACGCAAGTATACAGACTCCTGCTGCTCTTGATTGTGTAATATTGTTTTTCATATATAGGGGAGGGGGAGTATCTGCTCTTCCTGCTTCCCCAGCCCCTTTCACTGGATGTCCCAGCCTAACCTCATCAACAGTGCTAAACTGGATTTTTATATCAGTACATGTGCATATTCTTCTTTATAGTATCTATTACATTACATGCATTTAAACTAAAATTGGTGTATACTTTTTCTTTAACTAAACAAATTCACACTACTGCTAACTCCAGACTCCTTTCCAATGCTGAATAGCATTGACAGTCTGCTGAATAGCTGTGTGAATATGTGTGGAATGTGATGCTTGTACAATCCACTGGCCTGTCACATACCAATAAAGTTTATATATTTGGTTTATATTGTTTGTCCTGGCTACAGTTGCGCGTTCCCAAAACAGCATGTACGCTGCCTCAGAATCCAACTAGTGAGGCTTTTGTCATTGGATGTCATATGGAGCATGGATCATGACATCATCAGTGGGCAGAGTTTGGTGGCCATTTCGAAGTGGCCCGAAACAATATTTTTTTTTTCTAAAATAACTTTTTTACCGTTCTTGTTGCATTATATAGAAAAGGGTTCAGGAGGCTATTTGTAGTTACAGAAACTACCACAACTAAGCATTGACATACTTATATGCAATACATTTTTTTTTCCAATATCAGTTTTCTTACAGCAACATCCAAAAATTCCATGCTCTAACATTAAAAAAAAATAATAAAAAATATACATTTTAATATATAATTATATTTAAGAAAAAAAATTCCTGCGTTTTTATCATTTAACTTAGACTTGAGTGTTTTCAAAAAAGGTAAACTTACAATACGTGTTACAGTATGCACACATCAAACTTTAGGAATGGTTACCCAAGTTAATACTTTAAGTAGGCTCTGGACCTTTATTCAGATAGGATTATAATTCAATAAAAAATAAATATAAATTAATATTTGTTTCATGTGATTATGAGTGAAAATTTATCTTAACCATTTGAACTGCTGGTAGTATTAGTTATTGAGGAATGCAGTACCCTCTTAGCCAAGGCTTGGGAGGAGATCACAAAATATGAGCTAAAACTTGAATTGCTGAAGCAAGATACGTCTGATAAGTGGTTGGACAGATTAAAACAACAGGTTCAAGAGTATAGAAAGGAACTATTAGCCTTTAAAAGTCAGAAATTGACCACAGTTGAGGAGAACCATAGGTTGAAAAAGAGTTTACAGTTGGCTATTGGGACCAGGAGCAAGGAGACCATACAGACAACAGAGACAAAGACAATGTAGGATCCCGGCACTTGAACACAATTGACAGAAGCTATGCTTCTGACTCTGACACCCCCAGTCAAACACCAACACAGCACTACTTTTTTAGGGGATAACAACCCGCTTGAGAGGAGCCACAAGAAATGATGGCTGCACCCTCCGCGGGGCAACTATTATGGAAAACAAACCTCCATTACCACATGGTGATTAATCCACTTATTGACATGGAATCCAGACTGTTGAACAAGGGACTGAACTTTATACCTCCTTTAGGACTGATCCCTTTGAAAACTATATTGACATCTAGAAATTGCAGAGATCACTTAAACTGAAGGAATTTTTTAAATTATCTGATGGTCATGGGGGTGAGGACCCCTTTTAGACCAATGAGCAGGTTTGATCTCCTAATTCTAGTGCTAGTATTAAAACCTTTACTAAACTACTAATGAATGCTTTTCTGTCCGAACACATTGAACATAAGAGGTCTGCACTGTGGAATCTGTTGACGCTCTACAAATAACTGATAATTCTGTTACCAGAGGAGGTGGGAGACAGACAGAGCTGGAGAGTTTTAGGCAGTTCTGTGTATCTCTTTTACTGTTCTTATTTTACAAACAAAACAACAGTTTCTCAGCAGACCTCATATAACTTAGTGCAGGTTTAGTGAGCCAGGCATGTCAGTTAGCGACTCCCTGGCTGTAGGCAGTTAGTTAGGGAGTGGGGGGAAAACAGTAGCTCAGTGATTAGAGTATAGTACTTAGGTATAGATATTCAGTGAGACACCCTGCATGCTTTTTTCCAATTTTTAGGAGAGTCAGCTGCAAAATAGGTAATGCATTTCAATTGAAAATTGTATCTACACATAATGCTTCATTTAAATAGCCTATAATAATTATGATGTATAATGCCACTAAGGATATATACAAAGGCAAGATCAGCTAGAAGGGAAAATATTAATGCACCTAAATAAATGTTGATAATGAAAAAAATGTAATTAAATACAATTTGCAAGGTTTTCCTATTTTGAGTATACATAGCTTATCTTACTAGGGCCACATAAAAGTGAGTTTCTATAATGAATTAAGCAATCACTGTGTAGTATATGCTGCATAATCAGGTAAACTGCAGTATACTATTGCATCCTTCATAAGAGGAGCATTAATGAGCTATTACATTTGCATTTTGGTTTGTGCAAGCGCTCTCATTAAAAAAAAAAAAATGTGTGGCTCACTTTATGAGTAATTTACACAACTGTTTAATATCACTTTATAAGTTAATTTCATAGACAATGGATAGCAGGGGTAAAATACTATCTGTTGATAGTTAAAAACTGGATGATGACCATAACGAGGATGGCAACAAGTAGAGATATCCAAGTATAGCGTATTTTTGCTTCATTTAATTTGTTCTTCAAACCACTGACAACTATTCAGACAGAAATGATAGACAACTTACCATTTACTTTTAATTCTTACAATAAAATCTTTTGACAAATATGTATAAGACACTGCTTCCTACCTCAAGGATTACCTTCTCACCTCAAAAACAAAGACTATGAAAAAAGATAAGATATTCAAGTGGAATTAGATAGTATCAGCATGAAAACACAGTCAAATGGATTAAATCTTTTAAAATAACCCATTCACTATGGAACTCACACACACAATGTTTAAGAACTGAGATCAGATGAAAAAAAGCAGAGCCAAAAGAACATAACATATATTTTCTTCCTTTAAACAGTGTTAAAAAAAAAATCTAACATATGAAACACAGCACCCCTGGGGATGATGTAAAATGTATATACAATGCAAGTATCACAAAGGTATATTTAACAGCATTCTTTTCAAACTACTTTTGTTTATGTAAAGTCCACAAGTAGGAAGAATCAGTTTACTGCCTGCAGCAACATTGGTGAATTACACCGTAACCTCTTATATGTGCATGACAAGCCCTTCTTGTCATGCACATCAACAGCTGCAGTGCAGATCATGAACACGGTTCGTCATACCGGGGGTCCGTCCCTCTTCTGATTTGGATCCTGGGCATTCCTGCACTGAATATGGGGAAAGGAGGGCTTTCCAAGCATGTATCTGAGCTCCCAGGCCACTTACAGGGACAAGTAATTCCTAATTTTCCCTTGGAAGCTGCAGGTCATCACAGTAAAAATGGTAATTACATGCAACAGCATTAAAAATGCTGTTTATTTTAAGGGGACTACCCCCCCCCCCCCAGAGGGACAAGTGACGCCTCATTTGAATGTAGGGAGCTCTGTCCTTTCAGATTAGGGGGTCATATAACCCTGTATGTAAAAATGAAAGAAGGGAGTGAGCTTCGTGCACACATGTTATTTCCCTATTCAGTTTAAGGACGTTTACTATGAAATCTCATGAGAGTTAAATGAAATCTCATGAAATCACAGTAAAAGAATTCATGACCTCAGCACTGCTGTTGCTGATTGGCTGCTGTTCATTTTTCCCTTTTTTTACCTGCAGCTGAAGTATAACTTTTTACACAGGACCCCAGAGGCAGAACTTTTCTTCACTTTCTGCGATGAGATTTTTTTAGTGAAAACATTTTCTGCAGGTCATTTTTAAATAATTAGACAGTTACACTAAGGCACCAGTTCAATTGCAATATGTTGGTTAACTGGAGAATAAAGCAATTTTTTAAGTTTTATAATATAGTGCAGTAGTTGAAATTGCATTGCAAATTAGCTGCATTCAAAAAAAGAAAAAATTAAAATGTCTCTTGAATAAATCTGTTTCCTTTTCTCTTGGTCTAACATAGAAATGTAGTTATAAAAAAGATGCACTCAGAGTAAACAGCTTTGCAGACTGGGAAAGGCTAGGATGCGGGTTTGAAAAAGAATTCTCTGAGAGCAAGTCAACATGCAATGCACTGCTGCTTTGCAGCGCTAATGCATATTTGACTGCTCACTTCAAACAGAACTTTGCTCTGGATGCACTGTGCTAAGGAAACCTTTCATAGTGCAGCCAGAGCACAACTCTGTTTGAAGAGAACTGTGTAATGTGGAGCAGCACTACAAAGTTCAAGCGCTAACAGTTCCTGCATGTCCTCTGTTCTTTCTGCAGACATGCTGCATTTTCTGCGATGACATCTCAGATCACTGTATGTTCTGCCTTGGGGCACAGGACTTACTCTGCTGAGCTGAGGAAATTGTAAGTTAAAAAAATCTTTCTTTTTTACATAGAGATGGTCAAATAATATTTTTCCTGTCAGTTTTTTTACAGTTATGCTGCATTAGTTTCAAGTGATTTAGCATATGAGTATTATGTCCCTTTAAGATGATATGTAACTTATGGGGGAGGAAGGCTCTAATGGAGCCCATGTATCCCACCTGTTGGGGCTAGAGAGACAAGTGACCTAATTTTAAAGAACCTACTCCCCTTTTTCAAATGAGGGGTCACTTGTACCCATATGAATCAGCTGATCACCATTAAAAATAGTGATCCATTGTCCCTATAGAAAGAGTAGAGTGGGGGTGGGGATAAGAGACCCCTCATCTGAAAGAGGAAACTCCTCTCTTCCAAATGAGGGGACCTTTCTCTGAAACGTAAGAAGTATCTTTGCTCCTTTACAATCTAAAGGAGTAATAATTAAACATATTCAATTATTAATATATATTTTATTTCATTAAAACTGTATTATCTTATATCAGCTTTTTGAAGTCAAAAGTCACTGTACAAGAGTCTTATAAACAACTTTCAGTTCTGTTTCATATGAAAATTACTAAAATTCCAGGTTTTCAGACCTTTGTTTAGGCTTTGATCAGAATTAAGCCAGTTTTTTGTCGTTTCACCTCCTTGGAATTTTAATCTGGTTTTAAGGGTTCTTCAAAGTCCTAATTTTGAGCCAATCCATGGTTTAGACCTTCAGCTTTTACAGTACCTTGGAAGGTTATTTTTCTTTTAGTTATTTCTATGGCTAGATGGGTTTCTGAACTTTCAGTTTTGTTGTTCAAACCTCCTTTTCTGATTTTTCATCATGCTATACAAATGAATGAGAACAATAATAATAATAATAATGATAAGGCTGTTCTTCGCACTAGCTATTTTTTTCATCTTAAGGTAGTATATGCAGGTACTATTAATCAGGAAATTATGGGTCCTTCTTTTTGTCCAGCTCCTAAGAACTCTAAGGAGTGTCTTCTTCACAATCTGGATGTTGTGAGAGCTCACAATTATTATGTGAAAGCCACAAAATATTTCAGCCTTTCTTCATCTCTTTTTGTTACTTTTTTTAGGCCTCGCAAGGGTCAGAAACCTAAGGTTGTTACTGTAGCTGTCTGGATTAAAGTCTTAATTCGTAAAGCATATTTGGTTTGGGGGGGAAAGCTCCCCCAGAGCACATTACTGCTCATTATTCTCTGGCAGTTGCCACTTTTTGGGTCTTTCGTAATGAGGCTTCTATTGATCAGATTTGTAAGGCAGCTACTTGGTTTTCTTTGCTTGCTTTTTTAATGATTAATTTATTTGATGTTTAAGTCTCTAAGGGTTGTGCATTCATTGTTTTTGTGTTATAAGGAATGATGAATATATCGGCAACAGCATTCAGCTCTTTCCGGAGCCCGATTTCTTTGTGTGAAAGTGCAACACACAAAGATCTATAAAAATCCAGATCTTTGTGGGATGCACTTTCACAAGAAAAAATCTTGCTCTGAAAAGAGCTGAATACTGCTGTCTGTGGCAACATTCGGCATTTGTTGTTAAAAGAAAACAACAAATGCACATCCCTAGTGCCTCATCTGTAGAAGGAAAGTTCTGTGGGCCAATGTTCCTGATCCGTAACTTAACTGCCTTCAATGCCCCCCACATTTCATGGTGATCTCATGGGCTTCACTGCTTGGGTATAGATTCCCACATGTGATGACTTCTGGACTCTGACCATCTGATGAAATTAATTTTCTTCATCATGGTGATAATCTACTAGCCCTGCACTTTCTATTTGTTCAGGTGGTGACAGTACTTGCTTTGCTCCTCTTTGCCTCTTTCACACTTTTTCTACTTAGCTATATGTATGACTGAGAAGCATGGGAAGTGGCAGGGATTTAATGATCTGGTGTGCTGGGGTATCTTTTGCAATTTCCTAGTGGCTAGGAGAGGAATTCCTACATATAACTCGTCTCTCACATGCTAAAATAAATAAATGTTGTTTTTAGTGGCCCCAATAAAACACAAAGGGGTATGAGAACCCAGTTTAGAAGAGGAAATGTCCTCTTTCCATTGTGGGGCCTCATATCTCTTTAATTATTATGTGATAGAAATTGTTATGCTAATCACCTACCTAATGCATTTCCCAAATGTGCCCATATCGCATAAAAACAGCATAAAAACACATACACACAATCCCCTCACATGAAAGAGGGTATTACCAAACATAAAATCAGTGGTCTTATGTCCCTTTAATTAGCAAGTGATGGCAGACCTCTAGTATATAAAAGGGAACAAAATTGTGTACAATGGTTTGAAGTAAACCCTCTTTTTAAAGAGGCAAGAATGCTCTTTCAAAGATGGGTTCTTATGCCCAGTTAGTTGTCCGCAGACCACTGTGTTAACAGTGAACACCTGTCAGAACCGTAAGCACACATAATGAAGCTGGTGGGGTATACCCTATATTGCCCCACACAAGACAAACTTGAATTCTGCTCTTTCAAATTAGTTGTCCCTTTGTCTGCCCGCTGCCAGCTCAAAACAATGACAAATACCTATCAACTTTGGTTTGGAGTTCTGATGCTTTTTAAGAGGCCTTTATTACACACTCTCCATAATAATTTAATATAATACCCTGCATTTAAAAGAGTGAGGTTTACAATTCAAATAAGGCATTTCATGTCCTTAAAGCTATGAAGTAATAGCCATAGTTAGATCAATAACCTCACATTGACTTCTAGTCTCACTTTTTTATACTGATAACGTTAGGGGCTCACAGATCTGTGTTTATCTGAACTAAAAAAATAACTAAAAAATAAGAATAAAAATAAACTTTAGAAGGTTGTAGAGGAGAAGTGCAGAACTAAAAAATAATAATAATAAAAAAATAATAAAAACAAATTTGAGACGGTCGTGGTAGAGAAGTGCTGGGTCAGCACATATGCAAAAGCACTCTTTATTATAATGCTAAACGGAGCAAAAGAACCGATACCTAAAATATGGAAAACTGACATCATCCCTAGCCTTTCAGAGTGGAAGAATCTAATCTCCACTCAGCTACACCTAGAAAGATACCACTATGTTAGGATAGGAAAACCTGAACTACATGAAACTATGCTCCTTATATGGGAAGAAACCCCTCTTTAACTCGACAACCAAGGTGATGCAGTAATGCTCCCTAGCATACGAAACAACATTCAACAACCCCAGCATTAAATGTTTGTATTTTTCATTCAACATGTTCCAGATTACATGTTCAGACTTGTATAGATAACAATGTTAAAACAAATGCAATCTAACCCAGGGCCTAAATGAACTGTACACTACTTTAAAGGCAACCCCTTCCACCAAAGGAGGCATAGTGATAGAGTACTCCAAGAGACATTTGCAAGCTCAAGACCAGCTACAGACTTTTGTATCACCAATAACACTCTGAAGGTCTGGTTACACACCGTTAACTTTGTATTTCAAGGTTTTACTTGACCACAACCTATTGTAATTTTCAATGTTAACTTGAGTTTATCAATCATTTTGAGAACTGGGAGAATGTAAAAATTGGTGATATTTTGTGCAATTCTATAATTTTGTGTAATATTAAATGTATGTAGTATGGTTAGATATTTTACACCTACTAATTTTCTGCATAAATTGCTAAAATAATATATATTTTTTTTTTTTATTTGTTAATATTAACTGATCATACACTTTACGGTGAACCAATGAGAAATGTGAAACATTAAAATGTGTGTTTGAAATATTTATAAAAATAATGACTCTCATGCTATTTACTATGTACACCATAAAAAAATATGCAAACGTACATTTTTTTTGCATTTCATATGGTGGCGTTTTCATACATTATGATATTTCTACAAACTAAAGTTATTTTCTAAAAATGCTTTGTCTGCTTAAAAAAATATATACATTTTATGGATAACCTAATGAAAAAATGTTAAAATATATATTGAAATGCAATGAGGGCCAAACAACTAAGATCACCTATAGCACAAGGGTGTTAAAATGGTTCAGCAGTGAAATCGTCAAAATATGTCTGTGTCTCATATATACGTTATGCCATACTGATTTTTTTTTGTCATATTTGTTCTTTCATAAAAATGTGCACACTGCATTTCATATAATCTTGTATAAAATTTGCATGGTGAATTAAATGATTGCTAGATATAGTACTATATTTACTTTTATCATCAATTTTGCTTTGTTCGCTTGATATTCTTAGTTGAAAGCTAAACCTAGGAGGTTCATATGCTAATGTCTAAGCCCTTGAAGGCCGCCTCTTCTCTCAGGGCATTTTGACAGTTTTTCGCCACTAGAGGGTGTTAGTTCATATACGTCACATAGATAACACTGTGCTCATGCACGTGGAGTTCAGGTGAGCCAGCTCTGATTGGCTAAAATGGATGTCTGTCAAAATAACTGAAATAAGGGGGCAGTTTGCAGAGGATTAGATACAAGGTAATCACAGAGACTGAACAGAGTTAAAATTACAGTTATTGTTTCTGTTGATAGAAACATTTAAGCAACTTTAAAAATGGTAAGCACATCTGAATCCCATTTACATTAGTTTAAGACTACCCTAGAGCATATCCCATTTCCTTTGTCAGACACTGGGACAATATGACTGTCCTGTCAAGTAGTACATATTGAGATCATAATGGTGAATAAAGGGCAGGCAGAAAGTGTCTTTCAATGAATATGCAAGCAGAACATTAGGGAGCACAAAATGAAAACAAAAATGTACATCACTATTTATTAATCAAAAGTTCAGTATCGCTATTTACATCAGACAAATTAAGATGAAAGCTAAAACCCACCATAAAAATAAAAACATGTAGTAAACAATAGTTTGCTGCTGTACTTTATGTAAATGAAAAGTGGTAGGTTATTTTATCCTTCAGAACAAAGCTTTTATTAGGTTTGTGTTGAAAAAACTAATTCCAGAGAAATACATTTAAAACAATTTCAAAATTATTATTATTATTTTACCAAATTGCTACTATATTATTTTTTCTGTTTTCAGAAATCTCCTGCAAGGCCCCATATCAGGGGACAGCCACCTATGAAACATGTGCTGAGAGATTTATAATAGCGCTTGTAGTGGGGCAGAGGACTGACATGGGATTTGGTTCCACCTTCTCACAATTCTGCCATGTAGGGGGCAAGCAGGGGCAGTGTTACTCTCCTCTTCACCCCACTCACATAGCTACAGTGCACAGAATCCACAGTGATAGACTGGTGGAACTTAACCTCTTGGGGTTGGAGGCTTGGGGGAACTTAACCCCTTAATGACACGAGTCGTACAGGGTACGTCTTGCACAAACTGGTCTTTAAAGACCAGCGACGTACCCTGCACAACGTTAGGGGTTTAAAGCGGCTGGAAGCGATCCTGATCGCTTCCAGCCGCTTTCTCATTATTGCAGTGATGCTTCGATATCGAGGCATCCTGCAATAAAATTTGTCCCCCATCCGATGCAGAGAGAGCCACTCTGTGGCCCTCTCTGCACCGGGCATCGATGACTGCAATCGTTGGTGGGTGGGCGGCCATCGATGAAGTCCAGAAGAGTGAGGGGGGCGGGATCGTCGGGAGCGCGCATGGACGCGTGCGCGGGGAGCGGCGGGCGCATGCACGGGGAAGGAGCGGGTGGGAACCGCTACACTACAGAAAATTATTAAAAATTTGGATCAATAAGTGGGATAAAGGGGGGGAGGCAATAAAAATGATCCAAGGGATCTGGGAGGGGAAGCTACACTACAGAAAAAAATAAAATAAAAAAATATATATATTTTATACTAAACTGGGTACTGCCAGTACCCAAGATGGCTCCCAGTAAGGTAGATGGGGAGGGTTAGAGAGCTGTTTGGGGGGATCAGGGAGGTTGGGGGCTAAGGGCAGATCTTACACAGCAGCATATTTAAATATGCTATATTTTTTTTTTCAAATAAAAATATATCTTTTATTTTAGTACTGGCAGACTTTCTGCCAGTACTTAAGATGGCAGGGACAATTGTGGGATGGGGGAGGGAAGAGAGCTCTTTGGGAGGGATCAGGGGGTGTGATGTATCAGGTGGGAGGCTGATCTCTACATTAAAGCTAAAATTAACCCTGCAAGCTCCCTATAAGTTACCTAATTAACCCCTGTACTGCTGGGCATAAAACCTGTGTGGTGTGCAGCGGCATTTAGCGGCCTAATTACCAAAAAGCAACGCCAAAGCCATATATGTCTGCTATTTCTGAACAAAGGGGATCCCAGAGAAGCATTTACAACCATTTATGCCATAATTGCACAAGTTGTTTGTAAATAATTTCAGTGAGGAACCTAAAGTTTGTGAAAAAATTTGTGAAAAAGTGAACATTTTTTTTATTTGATCGTATTTGGCAGTGAAATGGTGGCATGAAATATACCAAAATGGGCCTAGATCAATACTTTGGTATGTCTTCTAAAAAAAAAAATATACATGTCAAGGGATATTCAGGGATTCCTGAAAGATATCATTGTCCCAATGTAACTAGCGCTAATTTTGAAAAAATGTGGTTTGGAAATAGCAAAGTGCTACTTGTATTTATTGCCCTATAACTTGGAAAAAAGCAAAGAACATGTAAACATTGGGTATTTCTAAACTTAGGATAAAATTTAGAAACTATTTAGCATGGGTGTTTTTTGGTGGTTGTAGATGTGTAACAGATTTTTGGGGTCAAAGTTAGAAAAAGTGTGTTTTTTCCCGATTATTTCCTCATATTTTATAATTTTTTATAGTAAATTATAAGATATGATTAAAATAATGGTATCTTTAGAAAGTCCATTTAATGGCGAGAAAAACGGTATATAATATGTGTGGGTACAGTAAATGAGGAAGAGGAAAATTACAGCTAAACACAAACACCGCAGAAATGTAAAAACAGCCCTGGTCCTTAAGGGAAAGAAATTGAAAATTGTCCTTGTCCTTAAGGAGTTAAGGATAGGCACTAACAGAGGAACTACTGGCCATGTGACTAAGACGAGGTCTAATACGCTATAGGTGACAAAAGGGCTTTTAGGGTCAAGGGTCTGATCTGACGTCAATAAAAGGCTAATATAATGGCTGCAGAACCAGGAATCCAGTCTATTATTATTATATAAGTTTGTGGTCTTTATTTACAAACTACAAACAATAACGCTGGCATACATGGTCACATTATAGTATTACATTGGCACAGCGTTCACAAAAGGTTGCCAGCTCCTGCTCTATGTGCTGAAATTAAAAGTTGTTTAAAATTGCATGGTCTATTGGAACTGTGTTTTAATGACATCAAAGACAAACGACAGAGATAATATAAAAATATATTTTTTTTTAACCATAGAAAAAAAGGGAGTTGTTGAAATATATTGCAAGTTTCTAATCATCTTTAAATTTGGGTAGTGTTTATTGCTGTATTTTTGGCTGGCATATAAAAAAGGGATTTTAAACTATTCAGTCTCATAACTACTGTGATCCATTCCAAAGTGAAAATAGGTAAAGTATTTTGTGAGAATATGTAAAGCCTGTTATGCTAAGACCTGGAACCAATTCTAGTAAAGAATAAGCAAACCAAAAAAAATGAACTAGTGACTTATTATTTTCCCCATATGTTAATGTTAGACTTATTCTTATGGAAACTAAATCATGTCCTTTATTTAGATGAGAAAGATCATTTTTAAAATTAATAAGGCAATCATGGGCAAAACTAGCATGTTAGATTTAGACTGATCTAAATAGACACAGGCACAGAACTAGGTATATATATATATATTTATCACCATTATATATACATACACATAGACAACTTTTTCAACAAAACACCATCCAAAGTAACATCCCACCACAAGACTGCAACCTTCCATCTCCGCCTCCCGTCACCCCTTCCGCCACTCTCAGTACCTTCCCCCCAACCACTGAGAATGAAGTGAGTTCCCTAATGTCTTCCTCACACCTCACTACCTGCCCACTTGACCCTATCCCTTCACATCTAATACCTTCTCTGTCTTCTGCCCTCACTCCAGCTCTTACTCACATATTCAACCGATCCCTTACTACTGGTTCATTTCTATCTTCCTTCAAACATGCAAAGGTCAACCCCATCCTCAAAAAACCCTCCCTCAAACCCAATACTCTTGCAAACTACCGCCCCATATCACTGCTTCTGCTAGCTTCAAAAGTCCTTGAAAAACTAGTTTTCGATAGCCTAACCCACTTCCTGTCCTCCAACTCAATGCTTGACCCCCTGCAATATGGCTTCGGTCCCCAACACTCAACTGAGACTGCCCTCACCAAGGTTACTAACAATCTTCTTTCTGCTAAAAACAATGGCCACTACTCTATACTTACCTTACTTGACCTGTCTGCTGCCTTTGACACTGTTGACCATCCCCTCCTCCTACGGACTCTCAGCTCCCTTGGGCTCTGTGACATTGCGCTCTTGTGGATCCACTCTTATCTCTCTAATAGGTCCTTTTCTGTCTCCTCTTCATTGCCTCTGTCTGTTGGAGTACCTCAAGGCTCTGTTCTAGGCCCTCTACTCTTCTCTATCTAAACTTCCTCACTGGGTAAACTTATCAGTAGCTATGGCTTCAACTATCACCTCTATGCTGATGATACTCCTATCTACCCCTGCACTCGCTCCTTCTGTCCTTTCCCACATCAGCAACTGCTTATCTGGCATTTCTTCCTGGATGGCCTCTCACCACCTAAAAATCAACATGTCCAAGAATGAGCTTCTTCTAATCCCCCCATCCAAATCTACTCCAATTTCTAACTTTACTATCACTGTTGGCGACACCACTATCTCACCATCAGCCCAAGTCCACTGCCTAGGAGTTACACTTGACTCCAATCTGTCCTTCATACAGCCACATCCAATTGCTTTCTTCATCCTGTCGCAACCACCTACGCAATATCTCCACAATTCATCCTTTTCCAAGTGCTGAAACTACTAAACAGCTAATCTATTCCCTAATAATTTCCCGGCTTGACTACTGTAATAACCTACTAACTGGCCTAACTCTCTCCCACCTTCAATCCATCCTAAATGCCTCTGTTAGGCTAATCCACCTCTCCCGACGCTCTGTATCTGCTGCACCCCTCTGTGAGTCCCTTCAATGGCTCCCCATTCACAGCAGAATTAAATTCAAAATTCTCACTATGACCTACAAAGCCCATACCAATGCAGCCCCCCACCTGTCCTCACTCATCAACAAATATACTCCAGCCCATCCCCTAAGATCCAACAACGATCTACTCCTTGCATCTTCTATTATCACCTCCTCCCATGCTAGACTACAGGACTTCTCTCGTGCAGCACCAACCCTCTGGAACGCACTTTTTCAAACTGTCAGACTTTCCCCCAACCTCTCCTCCTTTAAACGCTCCCTAAAGACATTCATGTTCAAGGAAGCCAAACACCAAATCAGTAACTAATGAACTCCACTCGCCGAATAGTTCCCCTCATCTAACTCAACACTAACATCATTCCCACCTTTGCAGTCCCCACCTCCTGTTTCTCACCCTACTACCCATCTAGATTGTAAGTTTTCACAGGAACAGGGCTCCTAATTCCCCCTGTATTTGTTTGTTAAATTCTGTCTGGTGTCTCATATTGTACTGTCCTTTTATCTTTGTTGCCCATGGACAGTGCTGTGGAATCTGTTGGCGCTTTATAAATAAATAATAATAATATAGGAAAGGCAGGCAAATCTTTGGTGGTGTGGGAAAGTTATACTATAATGAAATAATGTGTGCCAGACTATTTATTTTTAAAAACATAATTTATGTAAGAACTTACCTGATAAATTCATTTCTTTCATATTAGCAAGAGTCCATGAGCTAGTGACGTATGGGATATACATTCCTGCCAGGAGGGGCAAAGTTTCCCAAACCTCAAAATGCCCACAAATACACCCCTCACCACACCCACAATTCAGTTTAACGAATAGCCAAGAAGTGGGGTGATAAAAAAGTGCGAAAGCATATAAAATAAGGAATTGGAATAATTGTGCTTTATACAAAAAAATCATAACCACCACAAAAAAGGGCGGGCCTCATGGACTCTTGCTAATATGAAAGAAATGAATTTATCAGGTAAGTTCTTACATAAATTATGTTTTCTTTCATGTAATTAGCAAGAGTCCATGAGCTAGTGACGTATGGGATAATGATTACCCAAGATGTGGATCTTTCCACACAAGAGTCACTAGAGAGGGAGGGATAAAATAAAGACAGCCAATTCCTGCTGAAAATAATCCACACCCAAAATAAAGTTTAATGAAAAACATAAGCAGAAGATTCAAACTGAAACCGCTGCCTGAAGTACTTTTCTACCAAAAACTGCTTCAGAAGAAGAAAATACATCAAAATGGTAGAATTTAGTAAAAGTATGCAAAGAGGACCAAGTTGCTGCTTTGCAAATCTGATCAACCGAAGCTTCATTCCTAAACGCCCAGGAAGTAGAAACTGACCTAGTAGAATGAGCTGTAATCCTCTGAGGCAGAGTTTTACCCGACTCAACATAGGCAAGATGAATTAAAGATTTCAACCAAGATGCCAAAGAAATGGCAGAAGCTTTCTGGCCTTTACTAGAACCGGAAAAGATAACAAAAAGACTAGAAGTCTTTCGGAAAGATTTAGTAGCTTCAACATAATATTTCAAAGCTCTAACAACATCCAAAGAATGCAATGATTTCTCCTTAGAATTCTTAGGATTAGGACATAATGAAGGAACCACAATTTCTCTACTAATGTTGTTGGAATTCACAACTTTAGGTAAAAATTCAAAAGAAGTTCGCAACACCGCCTTATCCTGATGAAAAATCAGAAAAGGAGACTCACAAGAAAGAGCAGATAAATCAGAAACTCTTCTGGCAGAAGAGATGGCCAAAAGGAACAAAACTTTCCAAGAAAGTAATTTAATGTCCAATGAATGCATAGGTTCAAATGGAGGAGCTTGAAGAGCCCCCAGAACCAAATTCAAACTCCAAGGAGGAGAAATTGACTTAATGACAGGTTTTATACGAACCAAAGCTTGTACAAAACAATGAATATCAGGAAGAATAGCAATCTTTCTGTGAAAAAGAACAGAAAGAGCAGAGATTTGTCCATTCAAGGAACTTGCGGACAAACCCTTATCTAAACCATCCTGAAGAAACTGTAATATTCTCGGTATTCTAAAAGAATGCCAAGAAAAATGATGAGAAAGACACCAAGAAATATAAGTCTTCCAGACTCTATAATATATCTCTCTAGATACAGATTTACGAGCCTGTAACATAGTATTAATCACAGAGTCAGAGAAACCTCTTTGACCAAGAATCAAGCGTTCAATCTCCATACCTTTAAATTTAAGGATTTGAGATCCTGATGGAAAAAAGGACCTTGAGACAGAAGGTCTGGTCTTAACGGAAGAGTCGACGGTTGGCAAGAGGCCATCCGGACAAGATCCGCATACCAAAACCTGTGAGGCCATGCCAGAGCTACCAGCAGAACAAACGAGCATTCCTTCAGAATCTTGGAGATTACTCTTGGAAGAAGAACTAGAGGCGGAAAGATATAGGCAGGATGATACTTCCAAGGAAGTGATAATGCATCCACTGCCTCCGCCTGAGGATCCCGGGATCTGGACAGATACCTGGGAAGTCTCTTGTTTAGATGAGACGCCATCAGATCTATTTCTGGAAGTTCCCACATTTGAACAATTTGAAGAAATACCTCTGGGTGAAGAGACCATTCGCCCGGATGCAACGTTTGGCGACTGAGATAATCCGCTTCCCAATTGTCTATACCTGGGATATGAACCGCAGAGATTAGACAGGAGCTGGATTCCGCCCAAACCAAAATTCGAGATACTTCTTTCATAGCCAGAGGACTGTGAGTCCCTCCTTGATGATTGATGTATGCCACAGTTGTGACATTGTCTGTCTGAAAACAAATGAACGATTCTCTCTTCAGAAGAGGCCAAAACTGAAGAGCTCTGAAAATTGCACGGAGTTCTAAAATATTGATCGGTAATCTCACCTCCTGAGATTCCCAAACTCCTTGTGCCGTCAGAGATCCCCACACAGCTCCCCAACCTGTGAGACTTGCATCTGTTGAAATTACAGTCCAGGTCGGAAGCACAAAAGAAGCCCCCTGAATTAAACGATGGTGATCTGTCCACCACGTTAGAGAGTGTCGAACAATCGGTTTTAAAGATATTAATTGAGATATCTTTGTGTAATCCTTGCACCATTGATTCAGCATACAGAGCTGAAGAGGTCGCATGTGAAAACGAGCAAAGGGGATCGCGTCCGATGCAGCAGTCATAAGACCTAGAATTTCCATGCATAAGGCTACCGAAGGGAATGATTGTGACTGAAGGTTTCGACAAGCTGCAATCAATTTTAGACGTCTCTTGTCTGTTAAAGACAGAGTCATGGACACTGAATCTATCTGGAAACCCAGAAAGGTTACCCTTGTCTGAGGAATCAAAGAACTTTTTAGTAAATTGATCCTCCAACCATGATCTTGAAGAAACAACACAAGTCGATTCGTATGAGATTCTGCTAAATGTAAAGACTGAGCAAGTACCAAGATATCGTCCAAATAAGGAAATACCACAATACCCTGTTCTCTGATTACAGACAGAAGGGCACCGAGAACCTTTGAAAAAATTCTTGGAGCTGTAGCTAGGCCAAACGGTAGAGCCACAAACTGGTAATGCTTGTCCAGAAAAGAGAATCTCAGGAACTGATAGTGATCTGGATGAATCGGAATATGCAGATATGCATCCTGTAAATCTATTGTGGACATATAATTCCCTTGCTGAACAAAAGGCAAGATAGTCCTTACAGTTACCATCTTGAACGTTGGTATCCTTACATAATGATTCAATATTTTTAGATCCAGAACTGGTCTGAAGGAATTCTCCTTCTTTGGTACAATGAAGAGATTTGATTAAAACCCCATCCCCTGGAACTGGCATAATTACTCCAGCCAACTCTAGATCTGAAACACAATTCAGAAATGCTTGAGCTTTCACTGGATTTACTGGGACACGGGAAAGAAAAAATCTCTTTGCAGGAGGTCTCATCTTGAAACCAATTCTGTACCCTTCTGAAACAATGTTCTGAATCCAAAGATTGTGAACAGAATTGATCCAAATTTCTTTGAAAAAACGTAACCTGCCCCCTACCAGCTGAGCTGGAATGAGGGCCGCACCTTCATGTGGACTTAGAAGCAGGCTTTGCCTTTCTAGCAGGCTTGGATTTATTCCAGACTGGAGATGGTTTCCAAACTGAAACTGCTCCTGAGGACGAAGGATCAGGCTTTTGTTCTTTGTTGAAACGAAAGGGACGAAAACGATTATTAGCCCTGTTTTTACCTTTAGATTTTTTATCCTGTGGTAAAAAAGTTCCTTTCCCACCAGTAACAGTTGAGATAATAGAATCCAACTGAGAACCAAATAATTTGTTACCCTGGAAAGAAATGGAAAGTAGAGTTGATTTAGAAGCCATATCAGCATTCCAAGTCTTAAGCCATAAAGCTCTTCTAGCTAAAATAGCTAGAGACATAAACCTGACATCAACTCTAATAATATCAAAAATGGCATCACAAATAAATTTATTAGCATGCTGAAGAAGAATAATATCATGAGAATCATGATTTGCTACTTGTTGCGCTAAAGTTTCCAACCAAAAAGTTGAGGCTGCAGCAACATCAGCTAATGATATAGCAGGCCTAAGAAGATTACCTGAACACAGATAAGCTTTTCTTAGAAAGGATTCAATTTTCCTATCTAAAGGATCTTTAAACGAAGTACCATCTGACGTAGGAATGGTAGTACGTTTAGCAAGGGTAGAAATAGCCCCATCAACTTTAGGGATTTTGTCCCAAAATTCTAACCTGTCAGACGGTACAGGATATAATTGCTTAAAACGTTTAGAAGGAGTAAATGAATTACTCAATTTATCCCATTCTTTGGAAATTACTGCAGAAATAGCATTAGGAACAGGAAAAACTTCTGGAATAACCACAGGAGATTTAAATACCTTATCTAAACATTTAGAATTAGTATCAAGACGACCAGAATCCTCTATTTCTAAAGCAATTAATACTTCTTTAAGTAAGGAACGAATAAATTCCATTTTAAATAAATATGAGGATTTATCAGCATCAATCTCTGAAACAGAATCCTCTGAACCAGAAGAGTCATCAGAATCAGAATGATGATGTTCATTTAAAAATTCATCTGTAGGGAGAGAAGTTTTAAAAGTTTTTTTTTTTTTTTTTTTACGTTTACTAGAAGGAGAAATAACAGACATAGCCTTCTTGATGGATTCAGAAACAAAATCTCTTATGTTATCAGGAACATTCTGCACCTTAGATGTTGAAGGAACTGCAACAGACAATGGTACATTACTAAAGGAAATATTATCTGCATTAACAAGTTTGTCATGACAATTAATACAAACAACAGCCGGAGAAATAGCTACCAAAAGTTTACAGCAGATACACTTAGCTTTGGTAGATCCAGCACTAGACAGCGATTTTCCTGTAGTATCTTCTGACTCAGATGCAACGTGAGACATCTTGCAATATGTAAGAGAAAAAACAACATATAAAGCAAAATAGATCAAATTCCTTATATGACAGTTTCAGGAATGGGAAAAAATGCCAAAGAACAAGCTTCTAGCAACCAGAAGCAATGAAAAATGAGACTTAAATAATGTGGAGACAAAAGCGACGCCCATATTTTTTAGCGCCAAATCCACATTATTTGGCGCCTAAATGCTTTTGGCGCCAAAATGACGCCACATCCAGAACGCCGACATCTTTGGCGCAAAATAACGTCAAAAAATGACGCAACTTCCGGCGACACGTGTCGCCGGAAACGGAAAATAATTTTTGCGCCAAAAAAGTCCGCGCCAAGAATGACGCAATAAAATGAAGCATTTTCAGCCCCCGCGAGCCTAACAGCCCACAGGGAAAAAAGAGTCAAATTTTTGAAGGTAAGAAAAAAATGAATAATTCAAATGCATAATCCCAAATATGAAACTGACTGTCTGAAAAATAAGGAAAGTTGAACATTCTGAGTCAAGGCAAATAAATGTTTGAATACATATATTTAGAACTTTATAAACAAAGTGCCCAACCATAGCTTAGAGTGTCACAGAAAATAAGATTTACTTACCCCAGGACACTCATCTACATGTTTGTAGAAAGCCAAACCAGTACTGAAACGAGAATCAGTAGAGGTAATGGTATATATGAGAGTATATCGTCGATCTGAAAAGGGAGGTAAGAGATGAATCTCTACGACCGATAACAGAGAACCTATGAAATAGACCCCGTAGAAGGAGATCACTGCATTCAAATAGGCAATACTCTCCTCACATCCCTCTGACATTCACTGCACGCTGAGAGGAAAACCGGGCTCCAACTTGCTGCGGAGCGCATATCAACGTAGAATCTAGCACAAACTTACTTCACCACCTCCATCGGAGGCAAAGTTTGTAAAACTGAATTGTGGGTGTGGTGAGGGGTGTATTTGTGGGCATTTTGAGGTTTGGGAAACTTTGCCCCTCCTGGTAGGAATGTATATCCCATACGTCACTAGCTCATGGACTCTTGCTAATTACATGAAAGAAATAATAATAATATCTGACTGCTGGCACTTCAGCCCCTCTATCAGCATTGTACCAGCATAACTCAAATCAGACCCTGCCCTGCAGCCCCTCACAATAACACCATGGGTTGCCTGGCTCTTGCTTCAGTTTACCCTGAGTGTAGTGCACTGATCTTAAGCACTACCTATGGCCTGTGCAAGAGGAATGAAAATAAGCTCTTGACATAACTACAACACTGACAAACAGGCAGAAATGTCACAACATAAGGCACCAAAAGCAGTCATTTCTCTCTGTGAAATTACTAGTGCTATAAGTTGTTTACCCCTGGCACACAACTTCACAACTAAAAGTGTAATTCATGTGGTAGAACAAAAAGTTCTGTGGACATTCATTTTGGACAAATGCATGTTTATAAGAATGAAAATCCATAAAAATTCAGTAATCAAATGTTATTTCTGGTTTGTGAATGTCCCTTTAGTTGTCGAATTTTCTTAAGACCGATTATCCACATTCGAAATTTTGAATGTAACATTTGACTTAACAAATACTATTCAGAACTTCAATAGTTTATGTGGTAGGGAATTTAGACAATTGACACATAATAGATACAAATATATCAATCCAAAGGTTTCTATTTTGAATATTGCATAAATTAAATATAGTATTACATTTAAAGAGAGCATTAGAAATACTATTACAAATATATAGCATCAAATTTTTCAAAGTTAAATATTGCATAATTTGAATCAAATATTACATTTAAAGAAAGCATTAGAAATACTATTACATTAAACGAATGTAAAAATGTCCAAACATTTGAAATTTTAAACGAATGAACGTGTTAAAATTCATTTCATTTTTCGAATGTTGCAAAAAACATTTGCCTATCCCTAGTAGGACCAATACGGCAACAACCCTTTTTCTATTTATCCAAAGTAGTTCATGCTTAGGATTGTCCACACACAATGATTCCCAGAACTGACAGAGGACACAAAGGTTTTTGGCAGATTGCCTCTATATTCAGACTACCTAACAGATAAAGCTTAGTTGTGCTAAAAGCTTGCAACTCTTTACCAATTAGTTCACTATTAAAATCACTTTCCTATTGTTGTTTTTAGGTTTTCATAAGCAAAGTTATGCTTTCATGGGAAAAACTTAATAAAGACAACTACAAACTAATTTGTTGTATATAATAATTTACAATATATGTTAAGGTTATTAATTACCCTTTTAAACAAGTACAGATCCTTATATTTTGGATTTAAAAGGGTTAATCAGTTAAAATAATAATTTTACTTTTTTTAAGTTATTCTGCAGATTCCTATTTCAACAGATTCCCAAACGTATAAAATATTGCTTTTAAAGTAAAATACAGAAAATATAATTTTACAATTATATTATAAAAACATAGGAGAATAAAACTCATTACAAATGACATCTCAGGCTTTGTTAGATTATGCACTCACACAGGTCATAGTTTACTGGCTTCAACATACTGTGAAAAGCTCTCTGAAATGGATATTGTTTATTGAAAAGTGTTTAACTTCAGAGTTATTGGTACTTACAGGCTGCATAGCTACAACTGGCAAAACCCTAGAGCCAGGTTTCTCAACAGCCGGGCCGTGGCCCAGTACCAGGCCGTGATAGCCCTGCTGGTGGGACCTGACCTGTCATGCCCCCACTGCACACTCTTACCCCACTGCACACAAGGGGCAGACTGAGACCAATCAAGGCCCCAGGAAAACTGTCTCACACTGACCCAAATGTATTCAAAGTTATGCAAATGAACATGGTAGCCTCCCTGCCCTTACCCCAACAGGCCCATCAACCTCCAGAGCCAGGACCCCCAACATTAATGGCCAAAGAAAGGGCCCCCAACCTCCAGGGCCAGACCACACACTCCATGGCCCTCACAGCGACAGACCCTCGGCAGGACCCCCACACTCCAGGGCCCCCACTATACTGCTTAGTTACAGTTAGGACAAATCCCTGCTGCTTACTATATATATATATATATATATATATATAAATAATAAAACTACCGGGCCCTGGACATGTCCAGCTAAAATTTACCGGGCCTTGAGGTCACTTTGGTTGAGAACCACTGCCCTAGAGCATAATGTGTCACAATGTTACATTACAATCTCTTACATTACAAAAATACACTATATGGCCAAAAGTATGTGGAACCCCCCACTAATTACTGAGTTCAAGTATCTCAGCCACACCATTGTTAAGAGGTGCATAAAATCCAGCACACAGCCAGCCAGGGATTCTCTGTAGAAAAAACACTGGCAGTACAAAGGGTCGTACTGAAGATCTGAGTGCTTCTAACATGGCACTGTCATAAGATTCCACTTTTGCCACTAGTCAGTTTGTTAAATTTCTGCCCTACTAGATCTGTCCTGGTCAACTATTTTTGTGAAAACAGCCGAGCCATGAAGTGGTAGCCCACACAACATCACTGATAGGGGACTCTGAGTGCTGAAGTTCAAAGCAAGTAAAAAACATAATTTATGTAAGAACTTACCTGATAAATTCATTTATTTCATAATGGCAAGAGTCCATAAGCTAGTGACGTATGGGATATACATTCCTACCAGGAGGGGGCAAAGTTTCCGAAACCTCAAATGCCTATAAATACACCTCACACCACACACATACTTCAGTTTAACGTATAGCCAAGTAGTGAGGTGTAAAAAGGAGTAAAAAAAAGCATACAAAAAAGAGGAACTGGAAAATAATATTGTGCTTTAATACAAAAACATATAACCACCAAAAACAGGGTGGGCCTCATGGACTCTTAAGAAGAAAAAATGGGGTTTATTTAGCAGCGCTAAAAAAAAGCTAGGAAATGATGATACCAATCAATCAAACTGTGTAACTTTATAACTGAATTTGTTACTGAAGAACTGTAAAGCTATTAGGATTGATACATTTGTGCCTTTTAAATATTTAATTCACCATTTATCTTAGAAATTTGTTGCTTGCCATATGTTATCTATAGAATTAATTCCTTTATACCTGAAATTCTAGGATTATATGGTTCTAGTCTGTTTTTATAAGTGTTGTATAAGGGAGACGTCCCTTTATTAATTAGGAAAAGCATTTGCTGTTGTTTTTATGTGTTATAAGAATTTTTAAATAAAATAGATTGTATAAAACATAAATCAGATTGGTATCATCATTTCCTAGCTTTTTTTTAGCGCTGCTAAATAAACCCCATTTTTTCTTCTTATCCACCATTTAGTTCTCTTTGAGGGAAGAACTTTTTTAGCAGCAGGAATCCACCTTTAGGCGCTCCTATCACACTACACATAAATACCTCATGGACTCTTGCCATGAAGAAAAAAAAATTAATTTATCAGGTAAGTTCCTACATAAATTATGTTTTCTTTGATGTAAATGGCAAGAGTCCATGAGCTAGTGACGTATGGGATAAAATACCCACGATGTGGAAGTCCACAGAAGAGTCACTAGAGAGGGAGGGATAAAATAAAAACAGCATAGCCCTCTAGAATATAAAGAGAGCAGGGAGCATAAAGGAAGTGGGGCAATATAAGCAAAAAAATATTTGCCGCCAAATATAACACACAATGCAAAGTGAAATTTTTTTTGTGCCAAAACATCCGGAAATGACGCAACTTGCGTCATAACAAGCGCGACATCGCGCCAAACAAACTAAAGTCAATAAAGACACAGGAAATGACGAGACTTGCGTCAAAAATATTGCAATAAATAGCATTTTGCACCCTGGTGAGCCTAGATTTGCCCGCAAATTTTAAGTAAAAAACAAGTCAAATTAAAAAAAAAAAGACTAAACCCCAGGTAAGATTTTTTTTTTTTTAAATAACTTCCTTAAACATGATTCTCATACTGAAACTGTTAGACTGCAAAGGGAAATACACATAGACCTGACTCATGGCAAATATAAGTAAATACATATATTTAAAACTTTATATTAATACATAAAGCGCCAAACATAGCTGAGAGTGTCTTAAATAATGATACAATACTTAACGAAGACACCCATCTACATATAGCAGACAGCCAAACCAGTACTGAAAATTATCAGCAGAGGTAATGGTATAAGAGTATATCGTCTATCTGAAAAGGGAGGAAGGAGATGAATCCCTACGACCGATAACAGAGAACCCTTGAAAAGATTTCCCATGAGTGAAACCATAAAAATCAACAGGCAATACTCTCTTCACGTCCCTCTGACAAACATTGTACTCTGAGAGGAATTGGGCATCAGAATGCTTAGAAGTGCTTATCATAGAAGAAATCATAAAAATCAAGCACAAACTTACTTCACCACCTCCATGGGAGGCAAAGTTTGTAAAACTGAATTGTGGGTGTGGTGAGGGGTGTATTTATAGGCATTTGAGGTTTGGGAAACTTTGCCCCCTCCTGGTAGGAATGTATTTCCCATACGTCACTAGCTCATGGACTCTTTCCATTTACATGAAAGAAATTGCTTACAAATGTTATTTTGGCTAAATGGGCACAAATCACCACGGACACACTCCAAAATCTTGTGGAAAGCCTTCACAGAAGAGTAGCGGCTCTTAGAGCCAAAAATGGGGGGGGGGGGGGGGCGCAATTCCATATTAATGACCATGGTTTTGGAATGGGATGTCCAACAAGTACATATAGTTGTGATCAGAAGTCCAGATACTTTTGGCCACATAGTGTAGTTTATATATGTAAATACAGCTCTTAAATATGCATGCTCATTACAGTATTTTAAAAAAGAGAATGCACTGTATTTACTGAAAGTATTTTTTTGAGAACCAAATATTTTAATCATGGTTTTCTTATAGATACATAATATCCAAAACATATGCAGGACAGACTTATTCAATTGCAGGTATACAAGCACATTAATTATGCAATACTTATCACAGGGTCTTTTTCATTATTTTAATTTGTTATTTTATAATGACTGCATTACAATTGACTATCTTGAAAGCAAATAACTTCAAAGCCTGTTAATACATTGGTTCAAAAGGAACCAAACAAAATCCCATGAAGCAATGTGATGCTTGAAGAAAAGGAAAATTCAGTGTTTGCATTTGCTTTGCTAGAAGATAATGCTTCTCTGTTTTTTCTTGACATTCCTACAGGTTTAAGAAACATTTCCCACAGAAGCATTTAAAGAGCAGAGTCCTGAACTTTAACAAAGCTTATGGATTTACCAACATCTAAGCTTTCTGCAGAGTCTATGTCTAAGAAAACAGATAAGGATGCCCAGTGTAAACTTTTTTCACACAAATAGCAAAAATGAACAAACTAAAAAAACAAGCTTTAGTTATATGTTGAAGTAATTAGGCAAACAGAGGTGTGCTGCAACCATATATTATCTTCCAATGTATTCCAATATGAAGAACTAACATATAAAATACACTCACACGGTTAAAGCACCTGATTGCAAGGAGCTAAATATTGCATGCTGGGAACTTGTTACAAGCCTCCCAACTGTCTTATTCACAGGTTCAATTGGAGACAGGACTGCTGTCCACCAAACTAACGCAACTATTAAATTTAAAGTGACATTAAACACCAAAAATGTTATTGTTTAAAAATATATAAAATCCCTTTATTCACCATTCCTCAGTTTTGCATAAGTGGCACTGTTATATTAATATATACGTTTTACCTCTGTGATTACATTGTATCTAAGCTTCTGAAGACTGCCTCTTTATCCCAGATCATTTGAAAGACTTGCATTTCAGGCAATTAGTGCTGACTCGTGAATAACTCCACGGGCATAAGCACAATGGTATCTATATGGCACACATGAACTAATGCTCTCTAGCTGTGAAAAACTGTCAAATGTATTCAGATAAGAGGCAGTCTTCAAGGGCTTAGAAATTAGCATATGAGCCTACCTAGGTTTAGCTTTTAACCAAGAATACCAAGAGAACACAGGAAATTTGATGATAAAATTAAATTGGAAAGTTGTTTAAAATTAGATGCCCTGTCTAAATCTTGAAAGTTTAATGAGGACTTTACTGTCCCTTTCAAATAAGGGTAACTTTTAAGCTTTTAGCGGTGCGTAATCCGTTGGCGCTCTACAAATACCTGATAATAATAATTAAAAAGCTAACAACGTTTTAGCATGGTGGTTTCATTAAATTCATGATTTTGCAATGAAAGAGTCTATTTAAATACACATTGCACATGTTGTACTGGAAATAAAACGCTTTTAACTAATTAAAGCCCAACAATAGTCTCAAATATCATTAGTAAATGCTTAGCTGCAACTATATTGAATCTATTTTTGTAAAAATATCTCACATTTTAATGGATTCATTTTTAAATGTTATTTTTTTTATTTTTTTTAACTGTAGTGGCGTAGCTATTTTACATTTGACCCTGTTAATTCAGTGCTGGGTTGTTTAGAAGCAGTATTGTCTCAACATAAGCCAGCGAATAATGCAGCTGGGAGACTTGTGACAAATTCCGAGCATGCAATATTTTCCACCATGTAATCAGGTGCTCATGCGTGTGAGTGTACTGTATCTATTTTATTAATATCATTGGAATCCTTTTGGAAGTTTATGCATGATTGTGGCACTTGCAGTTTGCTTCATTTATTCTACAGATTTGTCATATGAATTACTTATATGATCGAGGAGGAGCTGCCAGAGCTATTGGGATTTCAGGACATTGAAAACAGAATTTATGCTTACCTGATAAATTACTTTCTCCAACGGTGTGTCCGGTCCACGGCGTCATCCTTACTTGTGGGATATTCTCTTCCCCAACAGGAAATGGCAAAGAGTCCCAGCAAAGCTGGTCACATGATCCCTCCTAGGCTCCGCCCATCCCAGTCATTCGACCGACGGACAGGAGGAAATATATATAGGAGAAACCATATGATACCGTGGTGACTGTAGTTAGAGAAAATAATTCATCAGACCTGATTAAAAAACCAGGGCGGGCCGTGGACCGGACACACCGTTGGAGAAAGTAATTTATCAGGTAAGCATAAATTCTGTTTTCTCCAACATTGGTGTGTCCGGTCCACGGCGTCATCCTTACTTGTGGGAACCAATACCAAAGCTTTAGGACACGGATGAAGGGAGGGAGCAAATCAGGTCACCTAAACGGAAGGCACCACAGCTTGCAAAACCTTTCTCCCAAAAATAGCCTCTGAAGAAGCAAAAGTATCAAATTTGTAAAATTTGGCAAAAGTGTGCAGTGAAGACCAAGTCGCTGCCTTACATATCTGGTCAACAGAAGCTTCGTTCTTGAAGGCCCATGTGGAAGCCACAGCCCTAGTGGAGTGAGCTGTGATTCTTTCAGGAGGCTGCCGTCCGGCAGTCTCATAAGCCAAACGGATAATGCTTTTAAGCCAAAAGGAAAGAGAGGTAGAAGTCGCTTTTTGACCTCATCCTTTTACCAGAATAAACAACAAACAAGGAAGATGTTTGTCTGAAATCTTTAGTAGCCTCTAAATAGAACTTTAGAGCACGGACAACGTCCAAATTGTGTAACAAACGGTCCTTCTTTGAAACTGGATTCGGACACAAAGAAGGTACAACTATCTCCTGGTTAATATTTTTGTTAGAAACAACTTTAGGAAGAAAACCAGGCTTAGTACGCAAAACCACCTTATCTGCATGGAACACCAGATAAGGAGGAGAACACTGCAGAGCAGATAACTCTGAAACTCTTCTAGCAGAAGAAATTGCAACCAAAAACAAAACTTTCCAAGATAGTAACTTAATATCTACGGAATGTAAGGGTTCAAACGGAACCCCTTGAAGAACTGAAAGAACTAGATTTAGACTCCAGGGAGGAGTCAAAGGTCTGTAAACAGGCTTGATCCTAACCAGAGCCTGAACAAATGCTTGAACATCTGGCACAGCTGCCAGTCTTTTGTGTAGTAAGACAGATAAAGCAGAGATCTGTCCCTTTAGAGAACTTGCAGATAAACCTTTCTCCAAACCTTCTTGAAGAAAGGAGAGAATCTTAGGAATTTTTATCTTATTCCATGGGAATCCTTTGGATTCACACCAACAGATATATTTTTTCCATATTTTATGGTAAATTTTTCTAGTTACAGGTTTTCTGGCCTGAACCAGAGTATCTATCACCGAATCTGAAAACCCACGCTTTGATAGAATCAAGCGTTCAATCTCCAAGCCGTCAGTTGGAGGGAGACCAGATTTGGGTGTTCGAATGGACCTTGAACAAGAAGGTCCTGTCTCAAAGGTAGCTTCCATGGTGGAGCCGATGACATATTCACCAGGTCTGCATACCAAGTCCTGCGTGGCCACGCAGGAGCTATCAAGATCACCGAGGCCCTCTCCTGATTGATCCTGGCTACCAGCCTGGGAATGAGAGGAAACGGTGGGAATACGTAAGCTAGGTTAAAAGTCCAAGGTGCTACTAGTGCATCTACTAGAGTCGCCTTGGGATCCCTGGATCTGGACCCGTAGCAAGGAACCTTGAAGTTCTGACGAGACGCCATCAGATCCATGTCTGGAATGCCCCATAATTGAGTTATTTGGGCAAAGATTTCCGGATGGAGTTCCCACTCCCCCGGATGAAATGTCTGACGACTCAGAAAATCCGCTTCCCAATTTTCCACTCCTGGGATGTGGATCGCAGACAAGTGGCAGGAGTGATCCTCCGCCCATTGAATTATTTTGGTCACTTCTTTCATCGCCAGGGAACTCTTTGTTCCCCCTTGATGATTGATATAAGCAACAGACGTCATGTTGTCTGATTGGAACCTTATGAATTTTTCCTTTGCTAGTTGAGGCCAAGCTCTGAGAGCATTGAATATCGCTCTCAGTTCCAGAATGTTTATCGGGAGAAGAGACTCTTCCCGAGACCATAGACCCTGAGCTTTCAGGGATTCCCAGACCGCACCCCAGCCCACTAGACTGGCGTTGGTCGTGACAATGACCCACTCTGGCCTGCGGAAGCTCATTCCCTGGGACAGATGGTCCAGGGTCAGCCACCAACGGAGTGAATCTCTGGTCTTTTGATCTACTTGAATCATTGGAGACAAGTCTGTATAATCCCCATTCCACTGTTTGAGCATGCACAGTTGTAATGGTCTTAGATGAATTCGTGCAAAAGGAACTATGTCCATTGTTGCAACCATCAATCCTATTACTTCCATGCACTGCGCTATGGAAGGACGAGGAACAGAATGAAGTACTTGACAAGAGCTTAGAAGTTTTGATTTTCTGACCTCTGTCAGAAAAATCCTCATTTCTAAGGAATCTATTATTGTTCCCAAGAAGGGAACTCTTGTTGACGGGGACAGAGAACTCTTTTCTTTGTTCACCTTCCATCCGTGAGATGTGAGAAAGGCTAGAACGATGTCCGTATGAGCCTTTGCCTTTGACAGGGACGACGCTTGTATTAGAATGTCGTCCAAGTAAGGTACTACTGCAATGCCCCTTGGTCTTAGAACCGCTAGAAGGGACCCTAGCACCTTTGTGAAAATCCTTGGAGCAGTGGCTAATCCGAATGGAAGAGCCACAAACTGGTAATGTTTGTCCAGAAAAGCGAACCTTAGGAACTGATGATGTTCCTTGTGGATAGGGATATGTAGGTACGCATCCTTTAGATCCACGGTAGTCATAAATTGACCTTCCTGGATGGTGGGTAGAATCGTTCGAATAGTTTCCATTTTGAACGATGGTACCCTGAGAAATTTGTTTAGGATCTTCAAATCCAGAATTGGTCTGAACGTTCCCTCTTTTTTGGGAACTACGAACAGATTGGAATAAAATCCCATTCCTTGTTCCTTTATTGGAACTGGGTGTATCACTCCCATCTTTAACAGGTCTTCTACACAATGTAAGAATGCCTGTCTCTTTATTTGGTTTGAGGATAAGTGAGACTTGTGGAACCTTCCCCTTGGGGGTAGTTCCTTGAATTCCAGGAGATAACCTTGAGAAACTATTTCTAGCGCCCAAGGATCCTGAACATCTCTTGCCCAAGCCTGAGCAAAGAGAGAGAGTCTGCCCCCCACCAGATCTGGTCCCGGATCGGGGGCTACTCCTTCATGCTGTTTTGTTAGCAGTGGCAGGCTTCTTGGCCTGCTTACCCTTGTTCCAGCCTTGCATTGGTTTCCAGGCTGGTTTGGGTTGTGAGGCATTACCCTCTTGCTTAGAGGATGCAGAATTAGAGGCTGGTCCATTTCTGCGAAAGGGACGAAAATTAGGCTTATTTTTAGCCTTAAAAGACCTATCCTGTGGAAGGGCGTGGCCCTTTCCCCCAGTGATGTCTGAAATAATCTCTTTCAAATCAGGTCCAAATAAAGTTTTACCTTTGAAAGGAATGTTAAGCAATTTTGTCTTGGATGACACATCCGCTGACCAAGACTTTAGCCAAAGCGCTCTGCGCGCCACGATAGCAAACCCTGAATTTTTCGCCGCTAATTTTGCTAATTGCAAAGCGGCATCTAAAATAAAAGAGTTAGCCAATTTAAGTGCGTGAACTCTGTCCATAACCTCCTCATATGGAGTTTCTCTACTAAGCGACTTTTCTAGTTCCTCGAACCAGAACCACGCTGCCGTAGTGACAGGAACAATGCATGAAATTGGTTGTAGAAGGTAGCCTTGCTGTACAAAAATCTTTTTAAGCAAACCCTCCAATTTTTTATCCATAGGATCTTTGAAAGCACAACTATCTTCGATAGGAATAGTAGTGCGTTTGTTTAGAGTAGAAACTGCCCCCTCGACCTTGGGGATTGTCTGCCATAAGTCCTTTCTGGGGTCGACCATAGGAAATAATTTCTTAACTATAGGGGGAGGAACAAAAGGTATGCCGGGCTTTTCCCACTCTTTATTTACTATGTCCGCCACCCGCTTGGGTATAGGAAAAGCGTCGGGGGGCACCGGAACCTCTAGGAACCTGTCCATCTTGCATAATTTCTCTGGAATGACCAAATTGTCACAATCATCCAGAGTAGATAATACCTCCTTAAGCAGTGCGCGGAGATGTTCTAATTTAAATTTCACAACATCAGGTTCAGCTTGATGAGAAATTTTTCCTGAATCTGAAATTTCTCCCTCAGACAAAACCTCCCTCATGGCCACTTCAGATTGGTGTGAGGGTATGACAGAACAATTATCATCAGCGTCCTCTTGCTCTTCAGTGTTTAAAACAGAGCAATCGCGCTTTCTCTGATAAGTAGGCATTTTGGATAAAAGATTTGCTATGGAGTTATCCATTACAGCCGTTAATTGTTGCATGGTAATAAGTATTGGCGCACTAGATGTACTAGGGGCCTCCTGCATGGGCAAAACTGGTGTAGACACAGTAGGAGATGATGTAGTATCATGTTTACTCCCCTCATTTGAGGAATCATCTTGGGCAATATCATTATTTGTGGCAGTACTGTCCTTACTTTGTTTGGACGCTATGGCACAATTATCACATAAATTTAAATGGGGAGACACATTGGCTTTCATACATATAGAACATAGCTTATCTGAAGGTACAGACATGTTAAACAGGCTTAAACTTGTCAACAAAGCACAAAAAACGTTTTAAAATAAAACCGTTACTGTCACTTTAAATTTCAAACAGAAAACACTTTATTACTGAATATGTGAAAAAGTATGAAGGAATTGTTCAAAAATCACCAAATTTTCACCACAGTGTCTTAAAGCCTTAAAAGTATTGCACACCAAATTTCAGAGCTTTAACCCTTAAAATAACGGAACCGGAGCCGTTTTTCAATTTAACCCCTATACAGTCCCAGATACAGTCTTTGCTAAGACCCAACCAAGCCCTGAGGGGAATACGATACCAAATGACGCCTTCTAAAAGCTTTTTCAGAGATTCTTAGATCCTCACACATGCATCTGCATGCCCTGCTCTCAAAAAACAACTGCGCATTAATGGCGCGAAAATGAGGCTCAGTCTATGACTAGAAAGGCCCCCTGACTGAAAAAGGTGTCCAATACAGTGCCTGCCGTTTTATAAACGTTCCCCAAGATTATAAATGTCAATTGTTAGCCTAAATTTGAATAATATGCACAAATAAAGCAATCGATTTAGCCCATAAAAATGTCTACCAGTTTTTTAGCCCATAATAAGCCCTTTATTCGGTTTGTTTTTGACTAAGAAAATGGCTTACCGGTCCCCATGAGGGGAAATGACAGCCTTCCAGCATTACACAGTCTTGTTAGAAATATGGCTAGTCATACCTTAAGCAGAAAAGTCTGCTAACTGTTTCCCCCAACTGAAGTTACTTCATCTCAACAGTCCTATGTGGAAACAGCAATCGATTTTAGTTACTGTCTGCTAAAATCATCTTCCTCTTACAAACAGAAATCTTCATCCTTTTCTGTTTCAGAGTAAATAGTACATACCAGCACTATTTTAAAATAACAAACACTTGATAGAAGAATAAAAACTACATTTAAACACCAAAAAAACTCTTAACCATCTCCGTGGAGATGTTGCCTGTGCAACGGCAAAGAGAATGACTGGGGTGGGCGGAGCCTAGGAGGGATCATGTGACCAGCTTTGCTGGGACTCTTTGCCATTTCCTGTTGGGGAAGAGAATATCCCACAAGTAAGGATGACGCCGTGGACCGGACACACCAATGTTGGAGAAAAATGATTATAACTGCATGGACATATCTAAAGTGAAATGACAATAGTGTGAGCATTAATTGTTTCCATTTAGGATCCATTTAGGATCTAGTGATTATTTAGTAACAGTATTGGTGCAAAAGCATTTTTGTAATATGTTGTGTTATAAGTAGTTTACAAGATAACATAACTGTGCAAAACAACATTTCAGAGGACATCAATAAAACAAAGAAAAGAAAAAAGGATAATAAACCAAGTCACTAGTGTAAACAGTTTTAGAACTTGAAAGGAGAATGGATTTGGAAACAGAAAATTAGTTATCTTGGTAGTAACCATTAAAGGAACAATGTACTGTAAAATTGGTTTCCTCTTAACGTGCTCCCAATAATTTATTATTCCAGCAGTAGATTATAAAATGTATGGGAAATTGCTCCTTGTTTTATTATTTTGGTAAATGAAATAGCTTGATTTAAACATTGAAACCACATCCTATCAAATAGGCTAAGTTTACAGAGAGATCAGACATCCTTATCACTCAGATGCTTCCCTTTCTTATTTCTTTCTGTATACAATACTTAGAAAGAACAATTGAAAATGAACATTTTAGAACTTCATCTCTCACACTCCTCACTTGGAGTGTAATGTTTGCTGCTGGATAGGTTTACATAGCTTGTCTAAAGCCTAATATATTAGTATAAAAACTTTCAGTGTAGGCAAGGATACCACAGGCAAAACGGCTATTTAAAATCCTGATATAAATGTAAAGGGGATATTTGTAAACCGTTTTATACACACTAGCAGCTAAAATGTATCATTGGTAATACATTAAAGGGGATACATTTTTAAGTTAAAATGTCCCTTTAAATTCTGCTTTATCAGAAGGACACAATCTAAGAACCAGGTTAAAGTTAAAACAATAGTTATTGCAAATGTCTCAAGATATTACATGTATCCACAGTCTTGAAAATGGATTGGACCACACCAATCCAGAAATGGAGCTCTAGATTTGCAAATTCAGAAAAAGCCAGGAGAGTTTACTTCTTATAAGACCAGTTTTCCCTCTAAGGCCAGTTTTGTGAGCGACCCAGCAGTGCAAAAGTGAATAAACACCTTGCAATCTGCATTGTGTCTAATTAACTGTTTCACTGCTGGGTTGCTCACAAAACTGGCCTTAAAGGTAACACTGTATAAGACCCCCCCCCCTTTTGGGCTATGCAATAAATCCAGAAATCATCTCACCTTTAAAATCTCTAATAATGAAGGAAAATTATATAATATTATATATTAGTATGCTTTACCTCAATATCCAGCCATACAAAGTAATAAAGCAATGATTTGCAATAGAGATGTAGCAGTGGCAGGCAATACCACACTTGTGTGAATACATTATTAATAAGCTTTTAGATGAAAAACGTTCTGGTACATTTTCTTTATTTAGCACCAATCACATAGTTAATGTAGCAATGAATCTTGGAAATCATATTTTTCCACTTCTGCTCTCTTCAAAACATTTTAGATTATCAACTCAAATTTAAACATCTTTTATAACTGTTTAACATCTGCTTCTCTTAAAAACATGGTTAAAACAAAATAGCGTGACATGCAAATAGCAAAAAAAGAACAGACAAACTGGTAAAGGAAAGCATTAAGCTTGATGTGCTGATGCTGAACTTTGCACATATGGTTAGTGCTTTATTTAAAAAACAAAACTGCAAAACCAAGACTGAAATCATATATAGGCAGAAGCAGCACAGTCAGAAAAATGTCAAATAGTATTTTATTACCATAGTTACAAGCCTTCAGAACAGGCCTCTCTGACGCTGGACTGAGTTTTTCATGTATATCTGTAGAAACCACGAGACAACAGAAAACAAGCTTAATCAAATAACTGATATACTAAAAGCAAAGCCTGGAATGCTTAACTGTGCAGTATTCGCTACATAAAAATACGTATTCTACATCATTAACTCTAACATCATTTCCCCCCACTGAGGAGGGGGAAAATACAACACTTTTTTTTATTTATTTTTTGAAGATGAACCTTCTCAGAATAAGCAGCTCATGTTAAGTTCAGTGCATTGGTTTGCAAAGTGGTACTGACACCAGCCAACTGGAATTAATATCTTGCCTGACATTTGTCATTGCGAGGAAAGGATTACGCTTGCTGCTGGCACTTTAAGCACTTCTTCCCGGTAGGACTGTATTTCTGATAAATGTTTTAAAGCACACACACTTACACACATTCTGAAATTATACTTTATAGAGAAGCAACATTAAGAAGATATTCCAGTCACCTTTAGGCCTGGGAGTCCGTTTTCTTCTGTCTCTGAAAGCAGCGCCAGATTGCAGGGCCTCTAGCAGGCTATCCATCACTCCAGTCTCTTCACCTTCTGCAAAAAGAGATTGAGGGAATTCCATCAGCCCTCTAGGTTACCATAGTAATGTCAAAGACTTACAGACAGATAAAAAAGATCACTCTGTTATGACTAAAACCAGCAATTTTAAAACTAGACAAGCTTTTAACTGACTCATATATCATCCTTTTCTTAATAAAATCATTCTCATTTCGTTTTTGTGTTGCTATCTAGTAAAGTGGACGAAAGTTCAATTGATTTACTTCAGGCCCTAGGTTTTATAGCTGAAGACAGTAATCTCAAAAGGAATATGGCTCCTGTCTTATCTTTTTTTTCTGAACCCAGTGTGTTAAGGTCACTTACAAATCATTTGTCCCTAGCGAGAATGTGTAGTTTTGCAACTTGCTAAATAGGAATCATCTCTAGTTATAGTTGTCTGCACCCAAGTGATACAGGTTCCCTGCATTTTAATCAACTGATTTGTTTTAGCTTTATTCTTGAAGTATACAGTTAATTAGACATCTATAGAAATTAATCAGCACAGAAAAACATAATTTATGTAAGAACTTACCTGATAAATTCATTTCTTTCATATTAACAAGAGTCCATGAGCTAGTGACGTATGGGATATACATTCCTACCAGGAGGGGCAAAGTTTCCCAAACCTTAAAATGCCTATAAATACACCCCTCACCACACCCACAAATCAGTTTAACGAATAGCCAAGAAGTGGGGTGATAAGAAAAAAGTGCGAAGCATATAAAATAAGGAATTGGAATAATTGTGCTTTATACAAAAAAATCATAACCACCACAAAAAAGGGTGGGCCTCATGGACTCTTGTTAATATGAAAGAAATGAATTTATCAGGTAAGTTCTTACATAAATTATGTTTTCTTTCATGTAATTAACAAGAGTCCATGAGCTAGTGACGTATGGGATAATGAATACCCAAGATGTGGATCTTTCCACACAAGAGTCACTAGAGAGGGAGGGATAAAATAAAGACAGCCAATTCCTGCTGAAAATAATCCACACCCAAAATAAAGTTTAACGAAAAACATAAGCAGAAGATTCAAACTGAAACCGATGCCTGAAGTACTTTTCTACCAAAAACTGCTTCAGAAGAAGAAAATACATCAAAATGGTAGAATTTAGTAAAAGTATGCAAAGAGGACCAAGTTGCTGCTTTGCAGATCTGGTCAACCGAAGCTTCATTCCTAAACGCCCAGGAAGTAGATACTGACCTAGTAGAATGAGCTGTAATTCTCTGAGGCGGAATTTTACCCGACTCAACATAGGCAAGATGAATTAAAGATTTCAACCAAGATGCCAAAGAAGAATTTTTGCGCCAAAAAAGTCCGCGCCAAGAATGACGCAATAAAATGAAGCATTTTCAGCCCCCGCGAGCCTAACAGCCCACAGGGAAAAAAGTCAAATTTTTGAGGTAAGAAAAATATGATAATTCAATGCATAATCCCAAATATGAAACTGACTGTCTGAAAATAAGGAAAGTTGAAGATTCTGAGTCAAGGCAAATAAATGTTTGAATACATATATTTAGAACTTTATAAATAAAGTGCCCAACCATAGCTTAGAGTGTCACAGAAAATAAGACTTACTTACCCCAGGACACTCATCTACATGTTTGTAGAAAGCCAAACCAGTACTGAAACGAGAATCAGTAGAGGTAATGGTAAATATAAGAGTATATCGTCGATCTGAAAAGGGAGGTAAGAGATGAATCTCTACGACCGATAACAGAGAACCTTATGAAATAGACCCCGTAGAAGGAGATCACTGCATTCAATAGGCAATACTCTCTTCACATCCCTCTGACATTCACTGCACGCTGAGAGGAAAACCGGGCTCCAACTTGCTGCGGAGCGCATATCAACGTAGAATCTAGCACAAACTTACTTCACCACCTCCCTTGGAGGCAAAGTTTGTAAAACTGATTTGTGGGTGTGGTGAGGGGTGTATTTATAGGCATTTTAAGGTTTGGGAAACTTTGCCCCTCCTGGTAGGAATGTATATCCCATACGTCACTAGCTCATGGACTCTTGTTAATTACATGAAAGAAATAAACCATTCAGTTATTAGGAAATGTTATTTGTAAAATGCAAGAAAAGTTGTCAAATATGCTGTAATTAAAAATACAATCAACTTCACATATAATGCATTGGATAATACATAATAAACTATTGCAAACATTCTAATAAATCACTAATACATTTTTTTTTTCATGCACCAACTGAAAATCAGATTATCTGCTCTGGGGGGTAATCTAAGGCACGTGTACCAAAGCGCAGCCCTCATGCTTTTTTGATGGCTCCAACTTTACCAAAGGATATATTAGAGTTTCACTCACAGAAATAAATTGCATCAGTTTTACTGGAACTTATTGCCAAACTAAGTTGTTTTTTTATCTGCATATCTGTTAGGTAGTAAACAAACATTTGGCTGTGCTCCAATACTATTCCTCTATGTCTGCCCTTTTGTCATACAGAGTGAGTGGGTGGGGAAAACACATTGAACTTATAAACAAATGCAATCAAGAGTTGTAGAAAATGCCTCATTACATCCGATTAAAATAAAATAAAAAAACCTCAAGCACATCCCAAAGATGGAGAAGTTTCTGAACAATGTTATATAACTACACAATTAGAAATCATGTGTCAAGAAGATACATATTAATTGCAACAATTCAAACTACTCTTATTTGTAGGTTAATTGTTTCAAAGGATATTGAACAATAAAGATTGGAAACTTGTGTCAACAGACTAACAAAAGTGTGCAAGCTGTTACAAATAAGGTGATAATGAACTATACAAAAGGCTAACAGAATACTTGGTGATAAAGACATGCATGGTCTAGCTTTAAGAAGTAATTTGGTATTGGAGCTTCTGAGTAACTAAGAAAGCATAAATAGTTTTGAACAAAAAAAAAAAAAAAAACACAAAAAAAACATAATTTATGCTTACCTGATAAATTCCTTTCTTCTGTTGTGTGATCAGTCCACGGGTCATCATTACTTCTGGGATATAACTCCTCCCCAACAGGAAATGCAAGAGGATTCACCCAGCAGAGCTGCATATAGCTCCTCCCCTCTACGTCAGTCCCAGTCATTCGACCAGGAATCAACGAGAAAGGAGTAACCAAGGGTGAAGTGGTGACTGGAGTATAATTTTAAAAAATATTTACCTGCCTTAAAAACAGGGCGGGCCGTGGACTGATCACACAACAGAAGAAAGGAATTTATCAGGTAAGCATAAATTATGTTTTCTTCTGTTATGTGTGATCAGTCCACGGGTCATCATTACTTCTGGGATACCAATACCAAAGCAAAAGTACACGGATGACGGGAGGGATAGGCAGGCTCATTATACAGAAGGAACCACTGCCTGAAGAACCTTTCTCCCAAAAATAGCCTCCGAAGAAGCAAAAGTGTCAAATTTGTAAAATTTGGAAAAAGTATGAAGCGAAGACCAAGTTGCAGCCTTGCAAATCTGTTCAACAGAGGCCTCATTCTTAAAGGCCCAAGTGGAAGCCACAGCTCTAGTGGAATGAGCTGTAATTCTTTCAGGAGGCTGCTGTCCAGCAGTCTCATAGGCTAAACGTATTATGTTACGAAGCCAAAAAGAGAGAGAGGTAGCAGAAGCTTTTTGACCTCTCCTCTGTCCAGAATAAACGACAAACAGGGAAGAAGTTTGACGAAACTCTTTAGTTGCCTGCAAGTAGAACTTGAGGGCACGAACTACATCCAGATTGTGTAGAAGACGTTCCTTCTTTGAAGAAGGATTTGGACACAAGGATGGAACAACAATCTCTTGATTGATATTCCTGTTAGTAACTACCTTAGGTAAGAACCCAGGTTTAGTACGCAGAACTACCTTGTCTGAGTGAAAAATCAGATAAGGAGAATCACAATGTAATGCTGATAACTCAGAGACTCTTCGAGCCGAGGAAATAGCCATTAAAAACAGAACTTTCCAAGATAACAATTTTATATCAATGGAATGAAGGGGTTCAAACGGAACACCCTGTAAAACGTTAAGAACTAAGTTTAAACTCCATGGTGGAGCAACAGCTTTAAACACAGGCTTGATCCTAGCTAAAGCCTGACAAAAGGCCTGGACGTCTGGATTTTCTGACAGACGCCTGTGTAACAAGATGGACAGAGCTGAAATCTGTCCCTTTAATGAACTAGCCGATAAACCCTTTTCTAAGCCCTCTTGTAGAAAGGACAAGATCCTAGAGATCCTAACCTTACTCCAGGAGTAACGTTTGGATTCACACCAGTATAGGTATTTACGCCATATTTTATGGTAAATCTTTCTGGTAACAGGCTTCCTAGCCTGTATCAGGGTATCAATAACCGACTCAGAAAAACCACGTTTTGATAAAATCAAGCGTTCAATTTCCAAGCAGTCAGCTTCAGAGAAGTTAGATTTTGATGTTTGAACGGACCCTGTATCAGAAGGTCCTGTCTTAGAGGTAGAGACCAAGGTGGACAGGATGACATGTCCACTAGATCTGCATACCAAGTCCTGCGTGGCCATGCAGGTGCTATTAGAATCACTGATGCTCTCTCCTGTTTGATTTTGGCAATCAATCGAGGAAGCAGCGGGAAGGGTGGAAACACATAAGCCATCCCGAAGTTCCAAGGTGCTGTCAAAGCATCTATCAGAACCGCTCCCGGATCCCTGGATCTGGACCCGTAGTGAGGAAGTTTGGCGTTCTGGCGAGACGCCATGAGATCTATCTCTGGTTTGCCCCAACGTCGAAGTATTTGGGCAAAGACCTCCGGATGAAGTTCCCACTCCCCCGGATGAAAAGTCTGGCGACTCAAGAAATCCGCCTCCCAGTTCTCCACTCCCGGGATGTGGATTGCTGACAGGTGGCAAGAGTGAGACTCTGCCCATCGAATTATCTTTGATACTTCCATCATTGCTAGGGAGCTTTTTGTCCCTCCCTGATGGTTGATGTAAGCTACAGTCGTGATATTGTCCGACTGAAACCTGATGAACCCCCGAGTTGTTAATTGGGGCCAAGCCAGAAGGGCATTGAGAACTGCTCTCAATTCCAGAATGTTTATTGGAAGGAGACTCTCCTCCTGATTCCATAATCCCTGAGCCTTCAGAGAATTCCAGACAGCGCCCCAACCTAGTAGGCTGGCGTCTGTTGTTACAATTGTCCAGTCTGGCCTGCTGAATGGCATCCCCCTGGACAGGTGTGGCCGATGAAGCCACCATAGAAGAGAATTTCTGGTCTCTTGATTCAGATTCAGAGTAGGGGACAAATCTGAGTAATCCCCATTCCACTGACTTAGCATGCATAATTGCAGCGGTCTGAGGTGTAGGCGTGCAAAAGGTACTATGTCCATTGCCGCTACCATTAAGCCGATCACCTCCATGCATTGAGCTACTGACGGGTGTTGAATGGAATGAAGGACACGGCATGCATCTTGAAGTTTTGTTAACCTGTCCTCTGTCAGGTAAATCTTCATTTCTACAGAATCTATAAGAGTCCCCAAGAATGGAACTCTTGTGAGAGGAAAAAGAGAACTCTTCTTTTCGTTCACTTTCCATCCATGCGACCTTAGAAATGCCAGAACTAACTCTGTATGAGACTTGGCAGTTTGAAAGCTTGAAGCCTGTATTAGAATGTCGTCTAGATACGGAGCTACCGAAATCCCTCGCGGTCTTAGTACCGCCAGGAGGGCACCTAGAATCTTTGTGAAGATTCTTGGGGCCGTAGCCAATCCGAATGGAAGAGCTACAAACTGGTAGTGCCTGTCTAGGAAGGCAAACCGTAGATACCGGTGATGATCTTTGTGGATCGGTATGTGAAGGTAAGCATCTTTTAAATCCACTGTGGTCATGTACTGACCCTTTTGGATCATGGGCAAGATTGTCCGAATAGTTTCCATTTTGAACGATGGAACTCTTAGGAATTTGTTTAGAATCTTTAAATCTAAGATTGGTCTGAAGGTTCCCTCTTTTTTGGGAACCACAAACAGGTTTGAGTAGAACCCTTGTCCTTGTTCCGACCGCGGAACCGGATGGATCACTCCCATTAATAACAGATCTTGTACACAGCGTAGAAACGCTTCTTTCTTTATCTGGCTTGTTGACAATCTTGACAGATGAAATCTCCCTCTTGGGGGAGATAATTTGAAGTCTAGAAGGTATCCCTGAGATATGATCTCTAGCGCCCAGGGATCCTGAACATCTCTTGCCCAGGCCTGGACGAAGAGAGAAAGTCTGCCCCCCACTAGATCCGGTCCCGGATCGGGGGCTCTCGGTTCATGCTGTCTTTGGGGCAGCAGCAGGTTTCCTGGCCTGTTTGCCCTTGTTCCAGGACTGGTTGGGCTTCCAGCCTTGCCTGTAACGAGCAACAGCTCCTTCCTGTTTTGGTGCAGTGGAGGTTGATGCTGCTCCTGTTTTGAAATTCCGAAAGGGACGAAAATTAGACTGTCTAGCCTTAGCTTTGGCTTTGTCTTGAGGTAGGGCGTGGCCCTTACCTCCTGTAATGTCAGCGATAATTTCTTTCAAACCGGGCCCAAATAAGGACTGCCCCTTGAAAGGTATATTAAGTAATTTGGACTTAGAAGTAACATCAGCTGACCAGGATTTTAGCCACAGTGCCCTACGTGCCTGTATGGCGAATCCTGAGTTCTTAGCCGTAAGTTTGGTTAAATGTACTACGGCCTCCGAAATGAATGAATTAGCTAGTTTAAGGACTCTAAGCCTGTCCATAATGTCGTCTAGCGTATATGAACTAAGGTTCTCTTCCAGAGACTCAATCCAAAATGCTGCCGCAGCCGTAATCGGCGCGATACACGCAAGGGGTTGCAAAATAAAACCTTGTTGAACAAACATTTTCTTAAGGTAACCCTCCAATTTTTTATCCATTGGATCTGAAAAGGCACAGCTATCCTCCACCGGGATAGTGGTACGCTTAGCTAGAGTAGAAACTGCTCCCTCCACCTTAGGGACCGTTTGCCATAAGTCCCGAGTGGTGGCGTCTATTGGAAACATCTTTCTAAATATTGGAGGGGGTGAGAACGGCACACCGGGTCTATCCCACTCCTTAGTAACAATTTCAGTTAATCTCTTAGGTATAGGAAAAACGTCAGTACTCGCCGGTACCGCAAAGTATTTATCCAACCTACATAGTTTCTCTGGTATTGCAACGGTGTTACAATCATTGAGAGCTGCTAAGACCTCCCCTAGTAATACACGGAGGTTCTCCAATTTAAATTTAAAATTTGAAATATCTGAATCCAATCTGTTTGGATCAGAACCGTCACCCACAGAATGAAGCTCTCCGTCCTCATGCTCTGCAAGCTGTGACGCAGTATCAGACATGGCCCTAGTATTGTCAGCGCACTCTGTTCTCACCCCAGAGTGATCACGCTTGCCTCTTAGCTCTGGTAATTTAGACAAAACTTCAGTCATAACAGTAGCCATATCTTGTAATGTTATCTGTAATGGCCGCCCAGATGTACTAGGCGCCATAATATCACGCACCTCCCGGGCGGGAGATGCAGGTACTGCCGCGTGAGGCGAGTTAGTCGGCATAACTCTCCCCTCGCAGATTGGTGAAATTTGTTCACATTGTACAGATTGACTTTTATTTAAAGTAGCATCAATACAGTTAGTACATAAATTTCTATTGGGCTCCACCTTGGCATTGGAACAAATGACACAGATATCCTCTGAGTCAGACATGTTTAACACACTAGCAATAACTTGCAACCTGGTTATAATCTTTTTTAGCAAAAACGTACTGTGCCTCAAAGAGGTACTTAAACGATTAAATGATTAAATGACAGTTGAGATAATAAACTGAGAACAGTTATAGCATCAACTTTAAAACAACACAACTTTTAGCAAAGGTTTTGTTCCCATTAGTAAGATAACATAACTAAATTTGACATAAAAATTATTGAGTAACGTCTTTATCCACAGTCAATATAAAAAATTCTCACAGCTCTGCTGAGAGACTGTACCTCCCTTCAAGAAGTTTGAAGACCCCTGAGATCTGTCAGAGATGAACCGGATCATGCATGAAAAATAATAATAGCTGACTGGAAATTGTTGATGCGTAGCAAAGAGCGCCAAAAATGGCCCCTCCCTCTCACACACAGCAGTGAAGAGAAACGAAACTGTCACAATTCAAAATAAACTACTGCCAAGTGGAAAATAAAGCCCAAACATTTATTTACTCAGTACCTCAGCAATGTAAACGATTCTACATTCCAGCAAAAACGTTTAACATGATATAATACTTATTAAAAAGATTAGTGACCTTTAACAGAGTAGTTCCGGTGAAGTACCATTCCCAGAATACTGAAGTGTATACATACATGTCATTATAACGGTATAGCAGGATTTTCTCATCAATTCCATTCAGAAAATAAAAACTGCTACATACCTCAATGCAGATTCATCTGCCCCTGTCCCCTGATCTGAAGCTTTTACCTCCCTCAGATGGCCGAGAACAGCAATATGATCTTAACTACTCCGGTTAAAATCATAGTAAAAACTCTGGTAGATTCTTCCTCAAAGTCTGCCAGAGAAGTAATAGCACGCTCCGGTGCTATTATAAAATAACAAACTTTTGATTGAAGTCATAAAAACTAAGTATAATCACCATAGTCCTCTCACACATCCTATCTAGTCGTTGGGTGCAAGAGAATGACTGGGACTGACGTAGAGGGGAGGAGCTATATGCAGCTCTGCTGGGTGAATCCTCTTGCATTTCCTGTTGGGGAGGAGTTATATCCCAGAAGTAATGATGACCCGTGGACTGATCACACATAACAGAAGAAATCTAGTCTTACAATTTCTCTAATTAGATTGCCACTAAAGAGATTCAAAAATGGCTGAGAAGATGAGGAAGTACTTGACATCAACCAGGGAAAGATATCTAAGGGCACTTTCTCATGCAGACTTGGTGAAGAACTTTCACACGATCTATTACATGTTCTACAAATCCCCATTGCAATTTAGAAGACATTTTTAAACTAATATATTTATTTACATAATTGACATTATTCGTATGCATGCAGTTGTATGTTACAGTGTCATTTAGATTCCACGTGTCATTTTAGAAAACACATATGGAATATAAATATATGGCTACATTACATTTATTGTCATCTAGAATCATTTTGAAAACTGGTTATTTCTTCTTAAAACAAGCTGGATTTCTCTTTTGTAATTTGCATTTATATGTAGACGATCATTAAATAAAAATCCCACTGCTCGATTCAGCTTTAAATGAGCACATATATTCAGTCAGCAGGACGATACTTTGGAGGAATACAAACATACTCCTGTGGGGTGTAATTCAGGTAGTCTAGTTTGACAAGTTTGAAAGATGATTACAAAAAGGAGCTGATCTATTATTCCTATTAGAAAATTACATAGTAAAAGAATGTCAGCTAGAATACAATTTTAGATATATCAGTCTCAGAACTTATACGTTGATGGCAAAAAATTGGCTGGTTATTCATAGAAGACATTTTATCATGCTTAAAGGACCCCCAAATGGCAGTAATTACCATTATATATACTGTATATCTCATTTCAGAACCAGCATAACTTAGTTTAGAATAGATTCTATATAAAAACACAATTTTACTATAGAGTTTGAGGTTAAATGTAAGATCACAATTTGTAGCCTTGCTGAGAGGTGGTCCCTAATCGTTTTACAACACCTGCAGTTTCTGCCAAGTGGCAACAAAGAAACTGAGCATTTTACAATGCAACGATAAAGCCTCACGCACTTCTGACTACTTCATCAAAGCAAGAAGGGGCCTTTCATCTTTTGGTGTCCGCTGGAAAATGTACATTACATTACATCTGTCTGTAACATCTTAAGAGAGTGGTCAAAGAAGTAAACGTCTAGCTAGGCTGCAAATAAAAATACCTAGGAAAAGAGCAGTGAAGCATTAGAAAGAGAGGTGAAGTTTCATACTAGCTATAAATGTATTACATAATCCAACAGCACACACAGAAGTGTGAGAAGGTAATCACTAATTATAGCAAAGTACTGAGAGGACATAAATGGACATGAAAGTCAAAATTAAAGTTTCATGGTTTGGAAAGAGAATAAAACATTAAAGAGTTTCAAATTTACCAAAATGTAGTCTTTTTTTTATGAAAGTACACCGATGTAAGCTAAAGAGAGTGTAAATGTCTTGAGCACTTACTGCAAAACATTGCTACAAACATTGCAGCCATAAAGGAGGACATTTATCAACTTCCAGAAAACAAGGCTCCCAGATAGGAAACATGTCAGCCCAGGTTTGTAGCAACCAAGTAGCATCTGCTGCTTGCATTTAACATTTGCTTTTGCAGCCTTGCCTCCTGCTCTCATTAAAACAAGTTGCATGATAACATTGACTGTCAATCATCTGGGATGGGAAAAAAAAAAATCACAGTGGGAGGTTGGGGTCGGGGGATGTGTCAGGGAACAGCAGCAGAAAAGGTAGGGACTATTAATAAACATACAATAATTTCTAAGACATTTAATTAAAAAATACAGTACATACTATATCAAGTCAACATATAGATTTAAAGGGACAGTCTACTTTAGCTGTTTTGACAGAGTTGCATTTTAGCCGCTGACTCATAAATAACTTCATGGGAGTGCGCACAATGTTATATTTATGGCACACGTGATCTAGCACTGTCTAACTGTGAAAAACTGTCAAAATGAACTAAGATAAGAGGTGGCCTTCAAGGGCTTAGAAATTGGCACACAAGGCTACCTAGGTTTAGATTTCAGCAAAGAATATCAAGAGAACAAAGCAAATTTGATGATAAAAGTGAATTGGAAAGATGTTTAAAATTGCGTGCCCTATCTCAATAATGAAACTTTAATAATAACTAGACTGTCCCTTTAAACATGTGCTTTGTGAGGTACATTGTCTACTCTTGCTTTAATAATTTGTAAAAGAACCTTAATTGGCATAATTTGCTTCCATTTTAAAATAAAAGAAAAATCTGCAAAATATTTTTCTAAACAAACTGAAACAACTAAAAAAAATAAATAAAAATACAGATAAGATCAACATACATCAGAAAAGCATAGTATCTAATTGACAAAAAACCCCCCAACTAATATAAAAATATCACTTTCCTTTCCACTGAAATGACAAAGTATTACCAGGTATCACACTTTTTGAAAATCATAATATATTTTTGCTGTTTTATAAGGAAAAAAAAGCAAAATAACTGCATTAATGACTAATGAGATTGCGGGATAAAGGCTGTTTCTATGTGAAAACCGTTTCAGATCCTGCAATTTTGATACAGCTATTTGTTCGGATGTAGGTTTGTGTGCCTTTCATTTTCCTTTTTTTGAAATCTTCTACATGAAGAATAATTACGTGATTTGCTGCTGAAATGGAAGCCTCAACATTATCAGCAGTCTTCCAATGCTCATTAGCTATCATCAGGTAAGATCTTTTTTTGTTCTATACATTTTTTATCAGCAGCTGTAGCCACATATGAAATAAAATTAACCAATAAATGATATCTATATATTTATATAAACACACTCACAGTGCTATCTTTCAAACATAGAAATGTTGATTCTTTTTTTTTTTTTTATCAATTACCAAAATGCCAAGTGAGTGAACTTTTAAACCATTTCAACTAAAAGGGACATTAAAGGGACAGTATACTGTAAAATAGTTTTTCCCTTAATGTGTTTACAATTGCGAACAAATTAAAGGGGAGAAAATTTTTGAGTAAACTGTCCCTTTAACCCCTTAATGACCAAGGACGTACGCCACACGTCCTCAAAAAAAAAATACAGTTAATGACCGAGGTCTGGAAAGCAGCTGGAAGCGATCCTGCTCGCTTCCAGCTGCTTTCCGGTTATTGCAGTGATGCCTCGATATCGAGGCATCCTGCAATAACCCCCCTTGGCCATCCGATGCAGAGAGAGCCACTCTGTGGCCCTCTCTGCACCGGACATCGGTGGCCGGTATCGTTGGTGGGTGGGAGCAAGTCTGGGAGGCAGGTGGGCGGCCATCGATGTGCCGAATGGAGGGAAGGGGGGCGGGATCGGGGGCGTAACAGTCAAGAGCGCGCACGGGAGCGCGCGCGTGCACGGGGGGCGGCGGGCGGGCGGGTGCGTGCACGGGGCGGGAGCGGGAGGGAACCGCTACACTGCAGAAAAGTAAAGATGTAAAAAGCAACAAAAAAAAAGTTTTGACATTTCTAAATAAACAGCTAAGGGATCTGGAAGGTGTGGGGGGTTGGTCTTGGGGGGGGGGGGGGAAGCTACACTACAGAAAAGGGAATTTTTTTTAAAAAAAAAGGCACATTTTTTACTAAACTGGGTACTGGCAGACAGCTGCCAGTACCCAAGATGGCGCCCATTAAGGCAGAGGGGGAGGGTTAGAGAGCTGTTTACTGGGGGATCAGTGAGGTTGGGGGCTTACGGGGGTTTCTACACAGCAGCATATGTAAATATGCTAAAACCCCCCCACAAAAAAAGCCCAAATATAGCTTTTATTTTAGTACTGGCAGAGTTTCTGCCAGTACTTAAGATGGCGGGGACAATTGTGGGGTGGGGGAGGGAAGTGAGCTGTTTGGGAGGGATCAGGGGGTCTCATGTTTCAGGTGGGAGGCTGAGCTCTACACTAAAGCTAAAATTAACCCTGCAAGCTCCCTACAAGCTACATAATTAACCCCTTCACTGCTAGCCATAATACACGTGTGAAATGCAGCAGCATTTGGCGGCCTTCTAATTACCAAAAAGCAACGCCAAAGCCATATATGTCTGCTATTTCTGAACAAAGGGGATCCCAGAGAAGCATTTACAACCATTTGTGCCATAATTGTACAAGCTGTTTGTAAATGATTTCAGTGAGAAACCTAAAATTGTGAAAAATTTAACGTTTTTTTTCATTTGATCGCATTTGCCGGTGAAATGGTGGCATGAAATATACCAAAATTGGCCTAGATCAATACTTGGGGTTGTCTACTACACTAAAGCTAAAATTATACCTAAAAGCTCCCTACATGCTCCATAATTAACCCCTTCACTGCTGGGCATAATACACTTGTAGTGCGCAGTGGCATTTAGCAGCCTTCTAATTACTAAAAAGCAACGCCAAAGCCATATATGTCTGCTATTTCTGAACAAAGGGGATCCCAGAGAAGAATTTACAACCATTTAAGCCATAATTGCACAAGCTGTTTGTAAATAATTTCAGTGAGAAACCAAAAGTTTGTGAAAAAATTAGTAAAAAAGTGAACAATTTTTTGTATTTAATCGCATTTGGCGGTGAAATGGTGGCATGAAATATACCAAAATGGGCCTAGATGAATACTTTGGGATGTCTACTAAAAAAAATATATATACATGTCAATGGATATTCAGAGATTCCTGAAAGATATTAGTGTTCTAATGTAACTAGCGCTAATTTTGAAAAATAATGGTTTGGAAATAGCAAAGTGCTACTTGTATTTATGGCCCTATAACTTGCAAAAAAAGCAAAGAAGATGGAAACATTGGGTATTTCTAAACTCAGGACAAAATTTAGAAACTATTTAGCATGGGTGTTTTTTGGTGGTTGTAGATGTGTAACAGATTTTGGGGGTCAAAGTTAGAAAAAGTGTGTGTTTTTTCAATTTTTTCCTCATATTTTATAATTTTTTTTATAGTAAATTATAAGATATGATGAAAATAATGGTATCTTTAGAAAGTCCATTTAATGGCGAGAAAAACGGTATATAATATGTGTGGGTACAGTAAATGAGTAAGAGGAAAATTACAGCTAAACACAAACACCGCAGAAATGTAAAAATAGCCTTGGTCCCAAACGGACAGAAAATGGAAAAGTGCTGTGGTCATTAAGGGGTTAATAAACATAGTAATAAGTACAGCAATCCAAAATAAATGTTTTCAAATCATTTAACACTGCCAAATTGATTGACAAGGTTTGCAGATGTAGGGCAGTGTAGTTATACTCCTCAAGACAAGGATGAATGAATCCATGTATCTGATCCCCTGTGCTGTGTCCAAAAAGAGACATGGAAATAAAGTTAACTTTTAACTAACCAATCACTGTGTAGAATATATTGCATAGATCAGGCAAATTTTCCCAAAATGAATTATGATAGAGGCACTCCAGCCTCTGTAAGGGGCAGTAGAACCACCACAATGTACATCAAAACAAATACTGGAGATATATTGCAAACTTAACTTTAATAATTAAGATTTTGACAAAGAGATTAGTTCCCCTTTAACCATATCTCTCACTGACTGTTATTATATATAAGAAAGCAAATTAACCTGCAGGTGCCCAGTTTAACCTACTTTGCCTTGTGTGACCACGGCATAGCATGGATTCATGCAGTGTTACCCATGTATTAGTATAAATTTAGGTTATGAAATGAATTCTGCCAACAATAGTTCTGTGTATTACATAAAATATAATTACGACAACGAGAAGCTAAGCTGAGGAAGAACTGTAAGTCTGTAATAGCTAATGCCTTCAGCCTGCCACTGTTACATACATTATTATGCTCAGAAGATAAAAAAATATCCAGTCAGTACATTCAGATAATCATGAGCTTTTTGCTTTTGTAAAACATTAAAAAGTGTGCGCTCAAAAGGAATTTAAGGCTAAACAAGGACATTTATTCTTCAAATCTTTTGGACGACTAGGCAACAGAAGGCAAAAAGTGGACAGCGTAAGTAAGCACATAATATGAAAATGCAAACTGATATACAGAACAGGGAATTCTGTTCACTTAATTTAAGAAAACAAACTGAAGTGGTGTCACAAAGTGTTTGTCAAAGCTGATGCTGAATTTATTTGGACAAAAGCAGTAGTTCCAAACAGTTGGGTGTTTTGCTGAGTTGTGAGCAAAGTATTAGATTTTGAAAAATGAGGACTGCTTTTCTGATAGGCAAACACCTGCTTGTTATGTATTTTAAAAAAAATTACTTGGTGTAAGGATTTGGGAGGCTTTTGATGTTGTTGGCAGCAACACAGTATTTGTCGAGAAATCTGGTTTGACAAATTCAAGGCTCTTTCTCAGATATATCATATAGTACAAATTTCAAAAGCACAGGATTACCAACATTCACTCTGTGCTGAAGAAACTCGACAGAAGAGAATTTTATTTTTTTTTTCTAAATCTTCCTTCAGGCCAATGAAACTCTGTTTATAGCATTGTAGAAAACACAAATTTCAATCAACAATCCTAAACAAACCGAAATGTGGATATTATACTGCAAGAACAAACAGCAAATTACAACAAAATTGTGGTTCAAATTCATTTGGATTCAAGTAGTAAACGCATAACTAAAAAATCTAAACAAATTTTAGTCAGTAAACATGACATCAGGGTGTAAAAAAACAAGTCTATGGGTAATTTATGTGTTACCAAGAGTTTTCACACTGTACCACCTCAATGGAAACTAGGCCTTATTTGGGAATATTACTTCCTTATATATTCCCTTACTACAAAAAAAATTAAATAATACACTTTTAAGGAGGAGCATGTTAAAATTAATGTCAGATATTGTTAAAAAGCTAAGGCAAGGGTGCTAAAGTATTGGATTACTTCATTTAGTTCTATGCTACACTATTAATAGTTTACTTCAGTTCTTAAAAAATGCTACATTTTAGTGCTGTATTTTGTATTGCTCTTGAGCATAATACTTAAATCATTACATGTACTTAAGTGAAATGAGCTTGCTAATAGCATTCCCAGGACTATTCATTAAAAGTGTAGAGAGAGCTAAAAAAGTTTCAATCACATATGTAACCATCCACTTGTAATAACAGGATTGTGCGTTATTCTTTGCACGAGGTTGAGAAACCTTCTTTACATATGATATTCACAGGTAGGTTAGAAACAAAAACTCATATGAAGTTATGGGTGAAAGGGAGAAAAAAAAATATTTCCTTGCCTAGGTTTGAGCAAACTGCTATCAGAAATGCCTGCAAACATACTGGATATTTGTATAATTCGACAAAGGCATAGAATTATCTAGTTCTTACCACATCTTATCAACAGAGGTTTCATTAAAGGGACAGTCACCACTGATGAAAACTTTATCCCATACCTTAGATAAAGCAAAAAAAAAAAAAGAGCCTGCACCGCATCCCATCTTCAATAACACTAACGTTAGGTGGTTATTCTTCAATGAACATTTAGCTAACAGCGGCAGATATGGCTGCCAAACTCCGCCCCCTGTTACATAGGAGGCTTCTTGTTTTAAATCCATGCTCATTCACAGGGACACTGTTCTATTTCTAATGCGCACGCTCGCTATTAGAAATAGAGCAGTGCCTCTCTGAACGCGGCTAAAGAATCTAGCCGAGGATTTGATTCGCATTGGCTGAAGAGTTAGAGAAGAAGCCTCCTACGTAACAGGGGGAGGAGTTTGGCGGCCATATCTGCCGTTGTTAACTAAATGTTCATTTTTGCTTGATGTAAAGTATGGGATAACGTTTTCATCTGTGTTGACTGTCCCTTTAAAAAATATAGCTCTAACAGAGTAAGCCCTGACCTAAAATCTTTAAAACCTGAACCTGATTCAGTGGAACATACAAATATGATACAGGTCATCAAGACAATTTCTACAAGCTCTAAAGATTAGTGTGAAGAAAAGGTTTACATTTTGGTTTTGGACACCCTCTTGTTTTGAGTCTGAAATTATCCCCTAGAAGAAAAAAAAAAAAGGTTACCTGATAAATTAACTTTCATGGTGGTGAGAGTCCAATACTTTTTAATCATTCCCACGTCTTAGTATAACGTATAGCAGAGAAAACAGAAAAACAGGAAAAGGACAAAGCTGGGTAAGTGAGGTGCACACTAGAACTGCTGCCAAATGAAAAAACAGAATTTATGTTTACCTGATAAATTTATTTCTCCAACGGTGTGTCCGGTCCACGGCTTCATCCTTACTTGTGGGATATTCTCTTCCCCTACAGGAAATGGCAAAGAGAGCACCCAGCAAGAGCTGTCCATAAAGCTTCCCCTCTGGCTCCACCCCCCAGTCATTTGACCGACGGTTAGGAGAAAAAGGAGAAACTATAGGGTGCTGTGGTGACTGTATAGTGTATAAAGAAAGACATTTTTCAAACCTGATTAAAACCAGGGCGGGCCGTGGACCGGACACACCGTTGGAGAAAGAAATTTATCAGGTAAACATAAATTCTGTTTTCTCCAACATTGGTGTGTCCGGTCCACGGCTTCATCCTTACTTGTGGGAACCAATACCAAAGCTTTAGGACACGGATGAAGGGAGGGAGCAAACCAGGTTACCTAAACGGAAGGCACCACGGCTTGCAAAACCTTTCTCCCAAAAATAGCCTCCGAAGAAGCATCGAATTTGTAAAATTTGGCAAAAGTATGCAGAGAAGACCAAGTCGCTGCCTTACAGATCTGATCAACAGAAGCCTTGTTCTTGAAGGCCCATGTGGAAGCCACAGCTCTAGTAGAATGAGCTGTAATTCGTTCAGGAGGCTGCCGTCCGGCAGTCTCATAAGCCAATCGGATGATGCTTTTCAGCCAAAAAGAAAGAGAGGTAGCAGTAGCTTTCTGCCCTCTCCTCTTACCAGAATACACAACAAACAAGGATAATGTCTGTCTGAAATCCTTTGTTGCTTCTAAATAGAACTTTAAAGCACGGACCACATCTAGATTGTGTAACAAACGTTCCTTCTTTGAAACTGGATTCGGACACAGAGAAGGAACAACAATTTCCTGGTTAATATTCCTGTTGGAAACGACCTTTGGAAGAAAACCAGGCTTGGTACGTAAAACTACCTTATCTGTATGGAATACCAGATAGGGAGTAATACACTGCAAAGCAGATAATTCAGAAACTCTTCTAGCAGAAGAAATAGCAACCAAAAACAGAACTTTCCAAGATAGTAACTTAATATCTATGGAATGCATGGGTTCAAACGGAACCCCCTGAAGAACTGAAATAACTAAATTTAGACTCCAAGGAGGAGTCATGGGTCTGTAAACAGGCTTGATTCTAACTAACGCCTGTACAAACGCCTGTACATCTGGCACTGAGTAACAAAACAGACAGAGCAGATATCTGTCCTTTTAAGGAACTAGCTGACAAACCTTTATCCAGACCTTCTTGGAGAAAGGAAAGTATCCTAGGAATTTTAATTTTACTCCAAGGGAATCCCTTGTATTCACACCAACGGATATATTTTTGCCATATCTTATGGTAAATCTTCCTAGTTACAGGTTTTCTGGCTTGAACCAGAGTATCTATGACTGTATCTGAAAACCCACGCTTAGATAGAATCAAGCGTTCAATTTCCAAGCAGTCAGTTGGAGAGAGACTAGATTTGGATGTTCGAACGGACCTTGTACTAGAAGATCCTGCCTCAAAGGTAGCTTCCATGGTTGAGCCGATGACATATTCACCAGGTCTGCATACCAAGTCCTGCGTGGCCACGCAGGGGCTATTAGAATCACTGAGGCCTGCTCCTGTTTGATCCTGGCTACAAGCCTGGGAAGGAGAGGGAACGGTGGAAATACATAAGCTAGGTTGAACGACCAAGGCGACACTAATGCATCCACCAGTGTCGCCTTGGGATCCCTGGATCTGGATCCGTATCGAGGAACCTTTGCGTTCTGGCGAGACGCCATCAGATCCATATCTGGAATGCCCCATAGTTGAGTTAACTGGGCAAAAATGAAAAGTCTGACGACTCAAATAATCCGCCTCCCAGTTGTCCACTCCTGGGATGTAAATTGCAGATAGATGGCAGGAGTGATCCTCCGCCCATTTGATGATGTTGGATACCTCTCTCATCGCTAAGGAACTCTTTGTTCCCCCCCTGATGATTGATGTACGCTACAGTCGTCATGTTGTCCGACTGGAACCTTATGAATTTGGCCTTTGCTAGGTGAGGCCACGCCAGGAGCGCATTGAATATCGCTCTCAGTTCTAAAATGTTTATCGGAAGAAGAGACTCTTCTCGAGACCATAGACCTTGAGCTTTCAGAGAGTCCCAGACCGCACCCCAGCCTAAGAGACTGGCGTCGGTCGTGACAATGACCCATTCTGGTCTGCGGAAACTCATTCCCTGAGACAGGTGAACGTGAGACAACCACCAGCGGAGAGACTCCCTGGTTACCTGGTCTACTTGAATCTGGGGAGACAAGTCTGCATAGTCCCCATTCCACTGATTGAGCATGCACAGTTGTAATGGTCTTAGATGAATTCGAGCAAAAGGAACCATGTCCATTGCTGCAACCATCAATCCTACTACTTCCATGCACTGAGCTATGGAAGGCTGAAGAATAGAGTGAAGAACTTGACAAGCGTTTAGAAGCTTTGACTTTCTGACCTCTGTCAGGAAGATCTTCATTTCTAAAGAATCTATTATTGTTCCCAAAAAGGGAACTCTTGTTGACGGAGACAGGGAACACTTTTCTACGTTCACCTTCCACCCGTGAGATCTGAGAAAGGCTAGAACAATGTCTGTATGAGCCTTTGCTTTGGAAAGAGACGATGCTTGGATTAGAATGTCGTCTAGGTAAGGTGCTACAGCAATGCCCCTCGGTCGTAGAACCGCTAGAAGGGACCCTAGCACCTTTGTGAAGATTCTGGGAGCAGTGGCTAAACCAAACGGAAGAGCCACAAACTGGTAATGTTTGTCCATAAAGGCGAACCTCAGGAACTGATGATGATCTTTGTGGATAGGAATATGCAGGTACGCATCCTTTAAGTCCACGGTAGTCATATATTGACCCTCCTGGATTGTTGGTAAAATTGTCCGAATGGTTTCCATTTTGAATGATGGAATTTGTTTAGAATTTTTAGATCCAGAATTGGCCTGAAAGTTCCCTCTTTTTTGGGAACTACAAACAGGTTTGAGTAAAAACCCAGACCTTGTTCCGCTGTTGGAACTGGGTTTATCACTCCCATTTTTAATAGGTCTCCTACGCAATGTAAGAATGCCTGTCTCTTTATCTGGTCTGAAGATAAGCGAGACATGTGGAACCTTCCCCTTGGAGGAAGTTCCTTGAACTCTAGAAGATACCCCTGAGAGACTATTTCTAGTGCCCAGGGATCGGGAACGTCTCTTGCCCAAGCCTGAGCGAAGAGAGAAAGTCTGCCCCCTACTAGATCCGGTCCCGGATCGGGGGCTACCCCTTCATGCTGTCTTGGTAGCAGCAGCAGGCTTCTTGGCCTGTTTACCCTTGTTCCAGCCTTGCAATGGTTTCCATGCTGGCTTAGGCTGGGAAGAGTTGCCTTCTTGTCTGGAGGCTGCAGAGTTAGGATTCGGTCCGTTCCTGAAATTACGAAAGGAACGAAAATTAGATTTGTTCTTAGCCTTGAAAGGCCTGTCCTGTGGAAGGGCATGTCCCTTTCCACCAGTAATGTCCGAAATAATCTCTTTCAATTCCGGCCCGAAAAGGGTCTTACCCTTGAAAGGAATATTAAGCAATTTATTCTTGGACGACACATCCGCTGACCAGGATTTTAGCCAAAGCGCTCTGCGCGCCACTATTGCAAAACCTGAATTTTTCGCCGCTAACTTAGCCAATTGGAAAGCGGCATCCAAAATAAAGGAATTAGCAAACTTTAGTGCGTGAATTCTGTCCATGACTTCATTATATGGAGTCTCTTTTTGGAGCGAATTTTCTAGTTCCTCGAACCAAAAATACGCTGCCGTGGTGACAGGAATAATGCACGAGATTGGTTGAAGCAGGAAACCTTGCTGAACAAATATCTTTTTTAGCAATCCTTCCAATTTTTTATCCATAGGATCTTTAAAAGCGCAACTGTCCTCAATAGGAATAGTTGTGCGCTTAGCTAACGTTGACACTGCCCCCTCAACCTTAGGAACCGTTTGCCATGCGTCCCTTCTGGGGTCAACAATGGGGAACATTTTCTTGAATATAGGAGGTGGAACAAAAGGTATACCTGGCTTTTCCCACTCCTTAGTCACTATATCCGCCACCCGCTTGGGTATCGGAAAGGCATCAGCGTGCACTGGGACCTCTAAGAATTTGTCCATCTTGCACAATTTCTCTGGAATTACCAAAGAATCACAGTCATCAAGAGTAGTTAGGAACTCCTTAAGCAGGGCGCGGATATGTTCTAACTTAAATTTAAATGTTACGACATCAGTGTCTGCCTGCTGAGAAACTTTTCCTGAATCAGAAATTTCCCCCTCAGACAGGCCCTCCCTCACTGCCAATCAAGATTGATGTGAGGGTATAACTGATAAATTGTCCTCAGCGCCAACCTGCTCATCTTCTGTATTTAAAACTGAGCTGTCACACTTTCTAGGGTAGGATGGCAGTTTGGATAACAGATTTGCTATAGAATTATCCATTACTGCTGTTAATTGTTGCATAGTAACAAGCATTGGCGCGCTAGATGTACTAGGTATCGCCTGCGCGGGCAAAACTGGTGTTGACACAGAAGGAGAGGATGAAGAACTATCCCCACTACCTTCATTAGAAGAATCATCTTGGGCAATCTTATTCAATGTGGCAGTACTGTCCATACTTTGTTTGGACGCTATGACACAATTTGCGCATACATTAATTGGGGGAACCACCTTGGCTTTCATACACACAGAGCATAAGCCATCTGAAGGTATAGACATGTTAGACAGGATTTGGCAGGCTAATAATGCAATAAAAGCGTTTTTAAAGAAAAGCGTTACTGTCCCTTTAAATAATAAACAGGCACACTTTATTTCTGATATATTGAAAATCAATGAAGGCAATGTCCGATTTTAACAAAATTTTTACCCCAGAGTCCTAATACCTTGAAAGTATTGCACACCAAGTTTCAAGACTTTAACCCTTAAAACCGGAGCTATTTGTTCAATTAGACAATTTTAGTACACCACAATCACAGCCACAGCCTTGCTGCGGCTTTTTACCTTCCCTGAGAGTTATTCAGCAATGAAATAAACCTTCCAGAGTCCGTTTTAGTATGCCACAGGACCCCTCACATGAAGCTACATGCACTGCCATGGAAGTAAACTGCGCAATTGAGGCGCGAAAACAGGGCCTCCTTCCTCTGCATACCAGAGTGAAGGGGCCTTCCTGACTGAAATAGCAGTCTAACTAAATGCCAGGCGATAAAAACGTTCCCAAAAGTGCTTTTAAGTGCACAAAACACTCTAAATACCATTAAAATATGAAATAAAACAATCAATTTAGCCCACAATAGTGTCAACCAGTGTAGAGCCCATTTGTAAGCCTTAATATGCTATGAGTCTAAGAAAATGGCTTACTTACCCCTTAAGGGAAAAACTGACAGTCTTCTAGCATTAACATGTCTTGTTAGAAATATGACTGATCATACCTTGAGCAGAAAAGTCTGCAAACTGTTCCCCCCCAACTGAAGTTCTCTGGGCTCAACAGTCCTGCGTGGGAACAGCAATTGATTTTAGTTACTGCTGCTAAAATCATACTCCTCTTTAAACAGAACTCTTCATCTTTTTCTGTTTTAGAGTAAATAGTACAAACCGGCAATATTTTAAAATAACAAACTCTTGATAGAAGAATAAAAGACTTCAACTAACACCACATACTCTTTACCATCCCCGTGGAGATGCTACTTGTTCAGAGCGGCAAAGAGAATGACTGGAGGGCGGAGCCAGAGGGGGAGCTATATGGACAGCTCTTGCTGGGTGCTCTCTTTGCCATTTCCTGTAGGGGAAGAGAATATCCCACAAGTAAGGATGAAGCCGTGGACCGGACACACCAATGTTGGAGAAAAATAAATAAGGGTGGGTCTTGTGAACTCTCACCATGAAACAAATTAATTTATCATCAGGTAAGCATAAATATTGTTTTATTTCATAAGGTGATGAGAGTCCACAAGCCGTCGAGTCCACAAGTAAATGGATGGGACAAAAAGTATGACAGGCAACTATTTACCAAATACTATAGCTTGTAGGACTTCCTGACAAAAGTTGCTTCAAAAGAGGCAAAAAGATCCAAATGGTAGAACTTAGTGAAAGTTTATAAAGAAGACCAGTTAGCTGCATAGCACATCTGATCAACAGAAGCCTCTATTAAACACCCCAAATGGCAGAAACTAAACTAGTAGAAAGGACATAAATATGTTTTAAGGGAGACTATCCTGCCCTTAAGAAGCCTTACATATCAACTGCTTTCACCAGGAAGCTAAAGTAACAGCTGAAGCCCTCTGACCCATAAGTGAACCAGAAAAAAGAACAGAGGATTGTCTAACGTCCTTTGCAACATGTAAGTAAAATGAATAGTCTTTGGATTAGAACAAATCAAGGGACTACATTTTATTGGTCGATTGTTTCCAAAGGAAAAATTATAGGTACATAACCATATTACATTTGTAAAACACCTTATCCTAATGGGATAGGATAAGGAGCCTCACAAGAAGAGTAGAAAATGTAGAAACTCTTCTGATGAATAAATTGGTAAAAGAAACAATACCTTAAAAGACAGAAGCTGATATATACGTTCAAAGAAAGAGCTTTCAAGACTCTTAAAACAAATTTAAAGGGACACTGAACCCACATTTTTTCTTTTGTGATTCAAATAGAGCATGCAATTTTCTAATTTACTCCTATTATCAATTTTTCTTCGTTCTCTTGCTATCTTTATTTGAAAAAGAAGGCATCTACGCTTTTTTTAGTTCAGTAACTGGACAGCACTTGTGTATTGGTCGGTTAAAATAATCCACCAATTAGTAAGAACAACCCAGGTTGTTCAGCAAAAATGGGCTGGCATCTAAACTAACATTCTTGCTTTTCAAATAAAGATACCAAGAGAATGAAGAAAGATTGAAAATAGGAGTAAATTAGAAAGTTGCTTAAAATTGCATGCTCTATCTGAATCACCAAAGAAAACATTTGGGTTCAGTGTCCCTTTAAGGTTCCAAAGAGAAGATAGTAGCTTAACTACTGGTCTTATCCTGACTACAGCCTGAATAAACAAAAAACATGTTATGCTTATCAGATATATCCCCAGAAACTTTAGAATCCTGAACTCCATACCACTTCACTTTAAATTCAATGAAAAAGTTCAAGTTTAAACAAAAAAGCGGAAGTATCAGTTTCAAGATCAAACATGGACTTTGAATCATCTGAAAAAACAAAAAAACAAAACAAAAAACAAATCAGAAGATGGATTATCAGAGACCACCTTTTTATGCTTACTTGGATGGAGCATGGCCGCCAACATCTCATATATAATAGAGAGCACAACATATTTAAATCCTGGAGCAAATCTTAAGAACTCCCCTGTGTAGAGCCAACAGAGGAAGGAAAGATACCTTTACAAGCAAGTGCAGCATTAGACAGATCAGAATACATAAGATGATCTGTACATGATTTGCAAAGCTGAGCAGGGGGGATTATATCAACCAACTTGCAAAAGACACATTTAATACCAACACAGTTATATTAATATACTTTTTACCTCTGTGATTACCTTGTATCTAAGCCGCTGCAGACTGCCCCCATATTTCAGCTCTTTTGACAAACTTGCATTTTAGCCAATCAGTGCCCTCTCACAATGTTATATATATGACACACAACTCTCTCTATCTGTGAAAAACTGTCAAATTAATTGATGTAAAATGTGGCCTTCAAGGGCTTAGAAATTAAACCTAGGTTTAGCTTTCAACTAAAAATACCAAGAGTACAAAGCAAATTTGATGATAAAAGTGAATTAGAAAGTTGTTTAAAATTACATGCCCTATCCGAACCATGAAACTTTAAGCTAGACTGTCCCTTTAAAATACTGATTCTAATAAGAATACCAAATATCATTGGTTTCATTATATGCTTACTTTCTTATAGTTTATATAAAAATAAAAAAACTTGGGCTATGTGTATTTGTTCAACTGATGGAAGTAAAGACCAATTGAACTGGAACAGACAGTAATGCCTTATCTTTGCTTGAATGTAGTATATTATATACATATATATATATATATATATATATATATATATATATATATATATATATATATATATATATATATATATATATATATATATATATATATATATAAGAAAATGTTTTTCCATTTACCAATTTTGGAACTGTTACATATCAAGGCTTTTAAAAATAAACTTGTTTCCAGAGAAGAAGGCTGCACATTCATGTGCACTTATTTTAAAGGGATATGGAACCCACATTTGTTCTTCCATAATTCAGACAGAGCATGCAATTTTAATCAACGTTCTATTTTCATTCTATTATAATTTTTTTCTTTGTTCTGTTGTAATATTTTGTTTAAAAGCAGGGAAGAATGCTTAGGAGCCAGCCCATTTCTGGATCACTATATGGCAAGAACACTAGATAGCAGCATTATTACCTGTCATGCAGCGCTCCAGATGCCTAACCTAGGTATCTCTTGAACACAGAATATCATGGGAACAAAGCAAATTTGATAAATTGGAAACTTTTAGTAGGTAATAAGAGTTCACGATCCATTACTCCAAGGAACTAATACCCAAGCTGTGGCAAAGGCCACGAGTAATGGAAGAAAAAGTCATTTAACCATAAAAAAAAAAAAAAAATCATTGTCATAGCATTTTATAAATGCAATTTAAAAATAGAATACTGAGTCTTAGACAGAAACAACTGCCTGACTAAAATTCCTACCAATGGCATTTTCAGGTAAAGCAACAAAATGGTAGAATTTAGTAAAAGTATGCAAGGATGACCAAGTAGCTGCTGACAAATTTGTTCAACAGAAGCCTCATTCTTCAATGCCCAGGAAGTGGCTACAGAACGAGTAGTGAGCTGTAATATGCTTAGGAGGAGTCTGACCTGCTTTAACATAATCCAAATGAATTAATTGCTCAATCCAAGAAGCCAGAGCAACAGAAGATGCCTTCTGCCCCCTGCACTTACCTGAAAAATTAACAAACAAATCAGGAGTCTGTCTGAAATCTTAAGTAACCTCAAAATAAGATTTCGGAGCCCGGACAACATCCAAGTAATGAAGAAGTCTAACAGAAGATTGCTTAGGATCAGGATAAAGGGAAGGAACTACAACTTCCCGACTGAAATTGTCAGAACAAACAACTTTAGACAGAAAATCAAAGGAAGTTCTCAAAACAGCTTTATCCTTATGAAAAATCAAATAAGGAGGATCCGAAGAAATTGCACACAACTCACTCTTCTAGCAGATGAAATAGCTAAAATAAATAAAGCTTTCCAGGAAATAAGTTTTATATCCACCTCATGCATAGATTCAAAAGGAGGAGACTGCAAATCTTTCAGAACCAAATTAAGATTCCAAGGAGGAGAAATTGGCTTTCTTTACAGGCTTTATTCTAGATAAGGCCTGAACAAAACCAGGCACATCAGGAAGAATATCATTTTTCATGTGAAAAAAGAAAAGAACAGAGATGGCAGAAATCTGACCTTTCAAAAATAACTGGCAGAACGACCTTTCTGTAAGCCATCTTGAAGAAACTCAAGAATTGGAGGAATCTTAAAAGAATGCTAAGAATAATTATGAAGAGAACACCAAGAAATAATGGCTTTCCAAACCTTATAATAGATTCTTCTAGTAAACTATTTCCTAGCCTGAACAAGAGAATTAATAACTGACTCAGAAAAACCCCTCGGACAAACTATCCGTTTAATCTCAAAGGCATCAAGTTTAGAGGTTAGGATGGAAAACAGGTCCTTGAGGAAGAATATCTTTATCTTTTTGAGGCCATTTCAGAGCTATGAGAATCAATGATGCATTCTCTTGTCTGATATCTTGGCTGTAACTCTAGATAACAGAACCAGAGGAGGAAACACATAAGCCAGCTTAAACGACCTAAGCATTCTCAAAGCATCTGTCTCCAGAGCCTTTGGATGAAGCCGAGCATAAGGCACCGCATCTGATGCTGCCACCATCAAACCTATTACTTCTAAGCAGGAAGCTACTAAGGGAAAGGTTGAGCCTGAAGATTCAGACAAGCAGACATTAAATTTGAAATCCTTGTCTCTGTTAGAAAAGCCACCTTTGTCTGAGGAATCAAATAACTTTTTGGCAAATTTATATTCCAACCATGAAGATGAAGAAATGACAACAGTTGGTTGACATGGGATTCTGATAAAAGAATAGATGGAGCTTGAACCAAGATAATCAAGGCACCCAGAACTTTTATACAATTCTTGGTGCAGTGGCCAGACTGAACGGAAGAGCAACAAACTGATGTTTGTCCAGAAAGGCACACCACAGAAACCAGGGATGATCCAAATGAATATGAACATGCAGATAGGCATCCTTTACATATATTGTCTACATATAGTGATCTTGAAGAATAAAAAGAAGGATAGTCCTGATAGTTTCCATTTTGAAAGTTGGAATCCTTACAAACTTGTTCAAAACCTTTCTTTGGAACTATGAATAGACTAAAACCCCTATAGATTCTAGATCTGAAACACATAAAAGAAAAGCCTGAGCTTTTACAGTGTTCTTTGGCACCCTTATAAGAAAAAACTGTCATGGGGAGGCTTTGAATTGAAGCCTATTAGATACCCTTAACAGACAATTTTCAGAGCCCAAAGATCTGGAACTGAGCGAAACTACCAGAGATACTGAACTGGGGGCCACACTTTCATGCTGACTTATAAGTAGGGGTGAATTTTTTTAACTGCTTGGACTTGTGCCAATTAGCACCAGGCCTTCAGGGCTTACCTGAGCTGCTTTGATTTGGAAAAGAGGCAATTGATTTTTGCTCCTTGTTCTGACGAAAGGAACAGAAATTACCAGAAATTTTAAATTTACCCTTAAACTTCTTATCTTGTAGAATATACTTACTGTTGGCACCATTAGCAGCTGAAATGATATTGTCCAGTTTAGGCCCAAAAAGTCTATTACCTTGGAAAGGAATGGGAAGTAACATATTCTTAGAAGCTGCATCAGCAGACCAAGATTTAAGCCATAAAGCATGTCTGGCAACAATAGAAATACGCTATTCTTGATATGATCAGAATTAGCTCTACAAATTTGTATCACCCACAAAAGCATTAGCACATTTAAGTTTCTCCAAAAGTTCCAGAAAGTTATCTCTATCAGACTCAGCCAGAACCTAAACAGAGAGATTCTCTAACCATTTAGAGATATCAGCTGATACATCAGCAATAGCAACAGCAGGTTTAAGAATATAACCAGAATGGAGAAAATATTTTCTTAAAGAGGACTCAAGCTTTAAGGAAATCTAATGTTTCCTTAAAAGAAAAACTATTTTCCATAGGAAGAGTAGTATTTTTTTTAACCAAGGCAGAAATAGAATCATCCACATTAGGGACATTATCAAAATGCTCATACTTAGACTGAGAAGGATACATTTTCTTAAATCTGGGGGAAGGACTGAAAATACTTAAAGCCTTAAGCCAATCCTTGGCCCAAATTTCAGAGAAAGCAATAGGAACATGAAAACATTCAGACAATTCATCCTGATATTTAAAATAAGAATCTAGTTGACCCTTAGAAGTCTTACCCAGCAGAGGTATCATCTGAAGACTCCAAAGCAAACAATTCTTCTATATGCAAAAAGCGGATTAACTCCGTCTTAAATAAAAACACAGAGGGAGATGAATCAGTATTAACAGCCTGACAAACTACCTGATCATCAGATAACACTCCCCCTCAGATATAACTGACTCACAAGATTCACAAATACCAGCACTAGTAGAAGGCAAATCAGACACTGATCTTTTCCTTATACATGGTGGGGGAAACACAGCCATCAGATCTGTGATAGTTGACTTGATGTACTCCCTCAGATAAGTAGGGGGATCCAATTGTTCCTTTATTAGCTAAATATGAAATAGGTTGGAAACTATGCAAACACTTTTGATGACAAGCATTACACAATAGAGCAGTAGGGAAAAGCTCAGACTGTTTACATAAAATCCATTTAGAAATTATAGAAAAATGCTTATATAATATAAAAAAAAGCTTTCAAATTCGGATTAGGCCCAGCTTGCAAAGAATGAGCATAATTCGTTAGTAAATACAGATCTCAGAGGAGAGGGGAACCCACACCAACCACCTAGCAGCCAAACTGCTACTAAAAGTAGTGACCGCGGTGTCCAGGATACATGTATAAAAACAAAAGCACCAAAACTAAAAAGCACACCTACGTCATCAACCTATGACGCTGGCACGTTTAGCACATGACACCCATGCTCATGTCAAAAAAGTGCAAAAATAAAAGTAACACACTAAATAAAAATAATAAAGATCCCCGAGATAAAATTATTAAGGAAATTACCTTAATACATTTTTGGAGGCCGGCGATGTAAAGCGGGCTGGTTATAGATTTGCTGAAAATATAGAAAATTGATATTGTGCGATCATAAAGTTTACATTTCTGGAGATCAATGTAGGAAATGCATTTTCATATTTCATTATTAATTTTATTTAGTTACAATTAAAAACCATAAAAACAAAATTTATGCTTACCTGATAAATTTATTTCTCTTGTGGTATATCCAGTCCACGCGTTCATCCATTACTTGTGGGATATTCTCCTTCCCAACAGGAAGCTGCAAGGGGACACCCACAGCAGAGCTGTCTATATAGCTCCTCCCCTAACTGCCACCCCCAGTCATTCGACCGAAGAAAAGCAAGAAAAAAAGAAGAAACTATAGGGTGCAGTGGTGACTGTAGTTTAAAAAAAAAAAACACCTGCCTTAAAATGACAGGGCGGGCCGTGGACTGGATACACCACAAGAGAAATAAATATATCAGGTAAGCATAACTGATGACGGCATAGGCCGAAACGCGTCATACCACCCAGTCTGTACTTGCAAGTATTTTATTTTTATGCTGCTTTTATGTAATAAATGCTGATTTACATATATATTTTTCCTGAGCTCCGTTTTTTCTGTTTTTGAATACTATACATTTTGTTTTCTCTTGTAAAGGTGTATCCAGTCCACGGGTTCATCCATTACTTGTTGGATACCAATACCAAAGCTTTAGGACACGGATGAAGGGAGGGACAAGGCAGGAACTTAAACGGAGGGCACCACTGTCTGTAAGACCTTTCTCCCAAAAATAGCCCCCGAAGAAGCAAAAGTATCGAATTTGTAGAATTTAGAAAAAGTATGAAGCGAAGACCAAGTCGCCGCCTTACAAATCTGTTCAACAGAGGCCTCATTTTTAAAAGCCCATGTGGAAGCCACCGCTCTAATGGAATGAGCTGTAATTCTTTCAGGAGGCTGCTGGCCAGCAGTCTCATAAGCTTAGCGGATTATGCTTCTCAGCCAAAAAGAAAGATAAGTTGCCGAAGCCTTTTGGCCTCTCCTCTGTCCAGAATAGAAAACAAACAAAGCAGATGTTTGACGAAAATCCTTCGTAGCTTGTAAATAAAACTTTAAAGCACGAACCACAACAAGATTGTGTAAAAGACGTTCCTTCTTTGAGGAAGGATTAGGACTTTATGAAGGAACAACAATCTCCTGATTGATATTCTTATTAGATACTACCTTAGGAAGAAACCCAGGTTTGGTACGCAAAACTACCTTATCTGCATGGAAAATCAGATAAGGGGAATCACACTGTAAAGCAAATAACTCTGAAACTCTTCGAGCCGAGGAGATAGCTACTGAAAACAGAACTTTCCAAGATAAAAGTTTAATATCTATGGAATGCAAAGGTTCAAACGGAACCCCTTGAAGAACTTTAAGAAATAAATTTAAACTCCATGGCGGAGCAACAGGTTTAAACACAGGCTTGATTCTAACTAAAGCCTGACAAAACGCCTGAAAGTCTGGAACCTCAGCCAGACGTTTGTGCAAAAGAATAGACAGAGCAGAAATCTGTCCCTTTAAGGAACTAGCAGACAATCCTTTCTCCAATCCCTCTTGGAGAAAGGATAAGATTCTAGGAATCCTGACTTTACTCCATGAGTAACCCTTGGATTCACACCAATGAAGATATTTACACCATATCTTATGATAGATTTTCCTGGTGACAGGCTTTCGAGCCTGAATTAAGGTATCAATGAACGACTCGGAAAAACCACGCTTTGATAGAATCAAGCGTTCAATCTCCAAGCAGTCAGACGTAGAGAAAATAGATTTGGATGTTTGAAAGGACCTTGAAGTAGAGGGTCCTGCCTTAGCGGCAGAGTCCATGGTGGAAAGGATGACATGTCCACCAGATCTGCATACCAAGTCCTGCGTGGCCACGCTGGAGCTATCAAAATCACCGAAGCTCTCTCCTGCTTGATCTTGGCAATCAGACGAGGGAGACGCATAAGCCAGGCTAAAGGACCAGGGCGCTGCTAGAGCATCTATCAGCGCTGCCTTGGGATCCCTGGACCTGGACCCATAACGAGTAAGCTTGGGGTTCTGACGAGACGCCATGAGATCCAGTTCTGGTTTGCCCCATAGTTGAACCAACTGGGCAAATACCTCCGGATGGAGCTCCCACTCCCCCGGATGAAAAGACTGCCGACTTAGGAAATCCGCCTACCAGTTCTCTACTCCTGGGATATGGATAGCTGAGAGATGGCAAGAATGAACCTCTGCCCATAGAATTATCTGTGAAACCTCCAACATTGCCAGGGGGCTCCTTGTACCCCCCTGATGGTTGATATAGGCTACAGTCGTGATGTTGTCCGACTGCAATCTGATGAACCTGACCGCAGCTAGCTGAGGCCAAACCTAAAGAGCATTGAATATCGCTCTTAGTTCCAGAATGTTTATCGGAAGGAGGGCTTCCTCCTGAGTCCATGAACCCTGAGCCTTCAGGGAGTTCCAGACTGCGCCCCAGCCCAGAAGGCTGGCATCTGTCGTCACTATAGTCCATTCTGGCCTGCGGAAACTCATTCCCCAGGACAGATCGACCCAAGATAGCCACCAGAGAAGAGAATCCCTGGTCTCTTGATCCAGATTTAGCAGAGGGGACAAATCTGTGTAATCCCCATTCCACTGATTGAGCATGCAAAGTTGCAGTGGTCTGAGATGTAGGCGGGCAAACGGAACTATGTCCTTTGCCGCTACCATTAGGCCGATTACTTCCATACACTGAGCCACTGATGGCTGAGAAGTGGAATAAAGAGAACGGCAGGAAGTTAGAAGCTTTGACAACCTGACCTCTGAAACTGACAGTCTGAATGAAGGAATACTGATTATCCTGAATTATGGCAAATATAAGTTTAAACACATATTTAGAACTTTACATATAAAGTGCCCAACCACAGCTTTGAGTGTCATAAATAGAAATAAGACTTACTTACCCTAAGACACTCATCTACATATAGTAGATAGCCAAACCAGTACTGAAACGAGAATCAGTAGAGGTAATGGTATATAAGAGTATATCATCGATCTGAAAAGGGAGGTAGGAGAAGAAATCTCTACGACCGATAACAGAGAACCTATGAAATAGATTCCCTAGAGGAAGACCATGGTATTCAAATAGGCAATACTCTCATCACATCCCTCTGACATTCACTGCACTCTGAGAGGAAAACCGGTCTTCAGCCTGCTGCGAGCGCATATCAACGTAGAATCTAGCACAAACTTACTTCACCACCTCCATGGGAGGCAAAGTTTGTAAAACTGAATTGTGGGTGTGGTGAGGGGTGTATTTATAGGCATTTTGAGGCTTGGGAAACCTTGCCCCTCCTGGTAGGAATGTATATCCCATACGTCACTAGCTCATGGACTCTTGCTAATTACATGAAAGAAATCTTCATTTCTACTCAATCTATCAGAGTTCCTAGGAAGGAAACTCTTGTGAGAAGGGAGAGAGAACTCTTTCCTTCGTTCACCTTCCACCCGTTAGACCTCAGGAATGCCAGAACAATGTCCGTATGTGACTTGGCGATTTGAAAATTCAACGCCTGTATCAGTATGTCGTCTAGGTAAGGAGCCACCGCAATGCCTCGTGGCCTTAGAACCGCCAGTAGGGACCCTAGAACCTTCGTAAAGATTCTTGGTGCCGTGGCTAACTCGAAGGGAAGAGCCACAAACTGGTAATGCCGGTCTAGGAAGGCAAACCTGAGAAACCGATGATGATCTCTGTGTATCGGAATGTGGAGATAAGCATCCCTTAAGTCCAAGGTAGTCATATATTGACCCTCCTGGATCATAGGTAGGATGGTTCGAATAGTCTCCATCTTGAAGGATGGGACCCTGAGAAATTTGTTTAGGATCTTGAGATCCAAGATTGGTCTGTAAGTTCCCTCTTTTTTTGGGAACTATAAACAGATTTGAATAGAATCCCTGCCCCTGTTCCTCCCTTGGAACTGGGTGGATCACTCCCATAACCAGAAGGTCTTGAACGCAACGTAAGAATGCCTCTCTCTTTATCTGGTTTGCAGATAATTGTGAGAGATGAAATCTCCCCTTTGGAGATGAGGCTTTGAAATCCAGAAGATATCCCTGGGAAACAATCTCCAGAGCCCAGGGATCCTGGACGTCTCTTGCCCAAGCCTGGGCGAAGAGAGAAAGTCTGCCCCCAACTAGATCCGGTCTCGGATCGGGGGCTACTCCTTCATGCTGTCTTAGAGGCAGCAGGTTTTTTGGCCTGCTTTCCCTAGTTCCAAGCCTGGTTAATATCAGAAATTATCTCTTTCAATCCAGGCCCGAATAGGGTCTGCCCTTTGAAGGGGATGTTGAGAAGCTTAGACTTTGAAGTAACGTCAGCTGACCAGGATTTAAGCCATAGCGCCCTACGTGCCTGAATGGCAAAACCTGAATTCTTAGCCGTTAGCTTTGTTAAATGAAAAACGGCGTCAGAAATAAATGAATTGGCTAACTTAAGAGCTTTAAGCCTGTCTAGGATATCATCCAATGGGGTCTCCACATGTAAAGCCTCTTCAAGAGACTCGAACCAGAAAGCCGCTGCAGCAGTGACTGGGGCAATGCATGCAAGAGGCTGGAGAATAAAACCTTGTTGTATAAAGATTTTCTTAAGGAAACCCTCTAATTTTTTATCCATTGGATCTAGGAAAGCACAACTGTCCTCGATGGGGATAGTTGTATGCTTAGCTAGGGTAGAGACTGCTCCCTCCACCTTAGGGACCGTCTGCCACGAGTCCCGTGTAGCGGCATCTATGGGAAACATCTTTTTAAAAGCAGGAGAGGGAGAGAACGGTACACCTGGTCTATCCCATTCCTTCGTAATAATTTCTGAAAACCTCTTAGGGATTGGAAAAACATCAGTGTAAACAGGCATTGCAAAGTATTTGTCCATTTTACACAATTTCTCTGGGACTACAATGGTGTCACAGTCATCCAGTCGCTAAAACCTCCCTGAGCAACACGCGGAGGTGTTCAAGCTTAAATTTAAATGCTGTCATTTCAGAGTCAGACTGAAGTAACGCCTTCCCTGAATCAGAAATGTCACCCACATTGTGAGGGTATATCAGACATAGCTACTAAAGCGTCAGAAAGCTCTATTTTTTCTAGCCCCAGAGCTGTCTCGCTTTCCTTGTAACCCTGGCAGCTTGAACAATACTTCTGTGAGGGTATGATTCATAACTGCCGCCATGTCTTGTAAGGCAAACGCATTGGACGCGCCACATGTACTTGGCGTCACTTGCGCGGGAGATATAGGTTCTGACACATTGGGAGAGCTAGGTGGTTTAACCTCCCTTTTGTCAGTCTGAGAAACCTCTGGTGATAAATCTTTAAAAGCCATAATATGGTCTTTATAACTTATAGAAAGGTCAGTACATTTGGTATACATTCTAAGAGGGGGTTCCACAATGGCTTCTAAACATAATGAACAAGGAGTTTCCTCTATGTCAGACATGTTTAACAGACTAGTAATGAGACCAGCAAGCTTGGAAAACACTTTAATAAATGTGAAAGCAATTAAACACAAACGGTACTGTACCTTTAAGAGAAAAAAACTACCACATAAACTGCAAAACAGTGTTAATCCGGCAGTTATATTGTTTGAATTGTAATATGTATACATATATATATCTTTAATTTATAGAGGAGCACATGCCCCTGTACAAATATGTGTGTGTGTATATATATATATATATATATATATATATATATATATATATATGTATACATTTTTAAAAATGTATTCATTCTGTGTGGTTTTTATTATGTGTTTATTAATTATAAGTTTTATATCGTATTAATTTTTATGTATATATTTTTTATATGCACCACTTTTAACTGATTATAGCATCTATGAATAAAATAAAATATTTTTTTTTATAGAAATACTATTCTTAAGAATTTTATAAGTGTTAAAATGATTTAGTGCTCTTATATAATATGAGAATAGCCCCAAATGGGTTTAATATCAAGCGTATTATGGGTGTGAAACAGTATCATGTTTTGATTGGGTAATGTTTATGTAGGTATTGTACAGCATATCCGTTTTTACAGTGTGGCATTCTAATTTGTATGCTTAACTTAAATTTATATAAAATTATGCTATAAAGATATTATTTCACATGCTGAATATTGAAAATACGGCATACCGATGTCACACAGATCTATATAGTGGGGATCGTAATCTACCAGTCATTACCTTAACTATTACTTGTAGATATCCAATAGGATTCTAGGAAGGTTTGGTTGGACTAATAAAAGACGGCGGAGACTTGGTGTGGGCAGCCTCTGACGAAGTAGGAAGACGTCCTACGAAATGCGTTAGGCCCCGCCCACCGTCTTCACGCCACGCCGTACACATCAGCTGGAGGAGAGCCGCCTTTATTTATCCTGACAGTTTGGTGTAGTATGAGCTTTTGGCGACAATTCTAATATTTGTTGAGATCGAAATTTGCACTTTATACAGTGTATTTAATAGTACTTTTTGAACACTGGAAAAGGATTGTTCTTACGCTGGATTGAACAGATCGTTAAGGAACCTTTGAGTGTCATATGTTTGCTGTGTTTTTACATACCTCATATGTTTGAGGGTTTTGAGTGTGAGTGTTTTATCGTGAATACCATAATAAATTACTATTTGTACATACAGTCTGCATTTAGAGGTGTTTGCGCCTCCCTCTCCCCTTTCTTGTTTTTGTATTAGCTTTATCCAGCCACCAGTGCTGTGTCTAATGGGAAGCTGCAACTCTTATTTGATGTCCTCACTGATGTACTAAACACTGAAGCAAGCATATCCTTTTGTTTTGTGCTGACTGGCATATACTAGTTGTGTTATTTACATGCACGCCATATGTAATTTAATTTTGTTATATGCATATTAACCAATTTTATTTCATTCTTCCATTTGTGATATTGTGTGCACATATTGAGCGCTCCTTTTTTTTGCACAAGTATTGTGTATTGCTGTTATTAAAAAGTAGTAAACTCTACGAAATTTTTACAGTGTGTATAAGAGACTAAAGCAGCATTGCACCAACTTGCAAATGGATGATTAACCCCTTAGGCCCCAAACCGGATTAGAAAAACAGTAAAACCGTTAAAAAACAGTCAAACACACTGCCACAGCTCTGCTGTGGCTCCTACCTGCGCTTAAACACGATCTTTGCAGGAAAAAAACCCTCTATAGTGGTCCTAGATGCCAGAGGACTACTTTAGGGAAGCTGGATGTCTCAGTCTGGATATCAACTGCGCATAAAGTGCGCGAAAATATGCCCCTCCCACCATGCACTCAATGTCAGAGGGCCTTAAAAAAGTACTCCTAGGAGTAATCTAACAAGCCATGTGGAAAACTAGGCCCTAAATAAAGATTTATCACCCTCAGAGAAAAAATGTTTTTTCTGTAAGTTATGCAAACGTTTTTACACTAAGTAATATGAGAGTTAACATGAATATTACCCTTATCTTGTAAGCATGATCCCAGTCGCTGTTAAATCACTGTATCAGGCTTACCTCAAATATACCAGGCACTGTCAGCATTTTCTAGACCTTATCATCTCTCTAGAAAAAAATATACTGAACATACCTCAAAGCAGGTGATCTGCAAACCGTCCCCCCAACTGAAGTTTTCTTTCCATACTCTTCAGTTATGTGTGAGAACAGCAATGGACCTTAGTTACAAACCGCTAAGATCATCAACCTCCAGGCTGATTCTTCTTCCAATTTCTGCCTGAGAGTAAAACAGTACAACCGGTACCGTTTAAAAATAAACTCTTGATTGAAGGTAAAAACTACACTAAGTCACCACATATCTCTTGATACTTCTTTTCTTGTCGAGAGCTGCAAGAGAATGACTGGGGGTGGCAGTTAGGGGAGGAGCTATATAGACAGCTCTGCTGTGGGTGTCCTCTTGCAGCTTCCTGTTGGGAAGGAGAATTTCCCACAAGTAATGGATGAACCGTGGACTGGATACACCTTTACAAGAGAAATAAAAAATAATAAAAAAATAATAAATATCCCCCTAAGAGCTCATCAAGTATATGTGCTGTTGAAGCTAGCACTATTAAAGGGAAATTAAACCCAATTTTTTTTCTTTTGTGATTCAGATAGAACATGCAATTTGAAGCAACTTTCTAATTTACTCCTTTTATCAAGTTTGCATGCTCTACCTGAATCATGAAAGAAAACATTTGGGTTTCATATCCCTTTTAGCTGGCCAAGGGCCATAAGATACAGCCGCTCACCTGAGACATAAACTTACCTCAAAAACGTACTGAGAACATTATCAGTAGTAGGATTAAGAATAAAAGACAAATAAGTGCTAAGGAGGTTTCCTGCACTAAATGTCAGAAAAGATAAATAAAAAGGATAAAAATAAGCTTAATGCTAATGCTAATGCTAATGTGTCCCTCATGACTAAGTAAAATTGTTTTGCAAAGGAATATGACAAATAATAATAATTTTAAAGAGAACATTTATTATTTCCCAAAGTCACTGATACAACTTATTGGAAGATACTGCATTGCTGTGCATTTACTTGAGAAGTGATTTTGAATATGAAAGATATTTTATTTTGCAGATGGATTGCTGTAATAGAAAACTGAAATCTATGTGTGACCTAGACCTTCCAATCAGCTTGTACATTTTGCTTAGAATATTTTTTTTTATATTCTATTGAAAATACAAGCATGACCACTAAAATTAGAGGCATATTTAATTGAAGTGGCAGTGAATATACCTTGAAATATAACTAAAATATACACAATTTATTCCCCATCTGGCAAATCAAATTGCAGCTAAAAATGTAAATAAAACATATCACATTCAGATTTGAAATTAGCATTTTAACATAAAAAATGTTTGCAATAAAAAAAATACATATTATATGTATAGCAGATCTATAACTTGATGCATTGAATTCTTACTCATCAAGTTAACTCAAGGATCAAATACACTACCAGCTTTTTAGGTAAAACGATCAACTACATTTCTAGTATTTTTTTTAAACAAACCTGGTTAAGTGCACAAATACAATTATCAGAAAGAAGTAAAAAAACATACAATGAAAGTGAATTAGAAATATTAATTGTACAAACATACTTCTCTTCTGTTTAGGATCCCATGCATCATTCAGATTAACATAGCCTTATTTTATAGCACAGGTTTCTAACCTGTGTAATGCAGTGTAATGTGAGATTTCTACAGATTGCAATTTATCAAGGCAGAAGTATTTTTCGGTAAGGGGATGTATACTTTATTTAAAAGGGACATAAAGCCCCAAAACATATTTCATGAATCAGATACATACAATTTTAAACAACATTTACTTTTTATTTACTTCTATTATCAAATGTGCTTCATTCTCTTGGTATCCTTTGCTGAAGGTGGAGCAATGTACTACTGGAAGCCAGCTGAACCCATCAGGAGAGTTGCTGTCAAGAAGCATGTGTATGCAGCCACCAATAAACAGCTAGCACGATAATTAACCTTTACAATTGGCTGGTTATTGCTACCGCAAGCTCGTGGTAGCGATTAGCGCTTATAAAATCATCCAGAAATCAGATCTCTGGTTAATTTTATAAATGTGCCCAAAAATTCAGTGTTAGTTTTCTTCTTTTTGGTGAAAAAATTTAGCATTTTAAAAAAAAAAAAAAAAAAAAAAAGAAAAAGAAAACTACACTTAGCTTTGGGGGCTAAAATCAGCGGCTGTGGAGGATTAGAAGAAATAAAATGGCACTGAAAAGTGCCTTTAGATTGCAGTCTATGGGAACTGTGTGTTCCCAGTAAACAAATGTATATAATCATATACATATATACGCGCTACTTACCCCCTTCACTGTGCGAGATTTTCATGACCTGTCTCACAGCAAGAGAACAAACATCCCATAGGAGCCTATGGAAGCACGCTCTCATGAGTGCAATGCTTCACAGCAATACAAACGCAAGCACGCGTTCGCATTGGTGTTAACTTGTAATACCAGCGCACATTAGTGTGCGCTGGTATTACTCAGTGGAGAGCTAATATATTGCTATCGCGAAAGCAATATTTAGCGCTCCACTTGTAATCTAGCCCTTAGTAGTTTATTCTGAATATATGAATTGAATAAGCAAAGTATTACTTTCTCTAGAATTGAACCTGAAACAATGTAATACTTTCTCTGAAGCCTTTACAATTCAGTTTTTAGCCTTGTTTTACACTCAAGGTCTTCAAAGAAAAGTACAATTCTTTCGAGCACCACTATATGGTAATCTCATTTAAAATGCGTATTGAATCCATGGATTTCTGTGGCCATAGAAAATTAAAACATTGAAAAGTGATTCCATGCATATTATTAAGAGAAAAATTAACTTTAGGGCCAGGCTAACTGCTAGATGATTTGCCTAAATTATACAAGAATGTTATCAAAATAAAAAAGGACAACTGGAAAATTATTGGGAAAAGCACCATACTTTGTAATGTTTCAATAAACAACACATCAGTCCCAAAACTGTAAACGCTGTCATAGAAAAACAGAATATGCAACAGCCTCAGGTTTCTGTGAGGATTTAATTTGCCTCCACCTAACCTTAAGGCAGAGGGAAAAAAAAACACTTCAGTTTCCCTCCATTAAAAACAAATGACTGTGGAAAGCTCATTTAAAAATTTCTAGGCTTTATTCTAAAGGAGAATAAATATTGTAGATAATAGGTATATTGGAAATGCATCTTTATGGGAATTTAAGTACAAATAAAACACACCAAAAACTAGTATAATAAAATATTACAATAACAGACGAGAATTCATTATGAAAAATACAAACGGTATATCGATGAGGTTATTTCCTTTTTTAATACAGTTTCCATAGAGGCCACTTTCTACAAGTTTGCTCCACTACCTAACAAAGCACTATTTGATTTATTATCTTTATTTAAATCATTGTCTTTTTTTTAACAAAAATCTTGAAGAATTAATTTTTTTGTGTGTGCACAGCTCACTGTGCAACAAAGAGAACATCCAGTTATACCTTGACTGAAGTACATTTGTAGTTTTATAGTTGAAATAAACTTACCATCCTGCACCAGTGGATCTATAGTTGACCTAAAAACTTACCATCCTGCACCAGAGGATCTATAGTTGACCTAAACTTACCATCCTGCACCAGAGGATCTATAGTTGACAAACTTACCATCCCACACCAGAGGATCTATAGTTTATATAAACTTACCATTCTGCACCAGAGGAAGAATAGTGTGGATAGTCTTCATCTTGATTGACGGAACCTTCAGAAACTTGTTTAGAGACTTTAGATCCAGAATAGATCAGAAAGTTCCTTCCTTTTTGGGATCTAATAAATGCTAGAATAGAACCCTTGACCCAACTCTTTTAAACACCTGTAAGCTGAATAGCAAAATAACATGACTGTGCCTGCACATGACATATGCACACTCCCTAGCTTGTCAACAGCTCAAGAGTGAGTTCTGTTCTCACTCTTTAAAAGTGTGTCCTGTGGCAGAATTGCTTCATTAACACAAAAGACTGTGGATATAACAGTATCCAGCCCTGGACCAAAAAAGACTTACCCTGAAAGGGAAGCATTAGAAGCCTGTTAGAAAAAAAAACATCTGCAGACCGTAATAGCCAAAGCAGAAAAGCTAACAAGCCATAATAACAAGTCACACTTACAGTGGGGCAGAACAGAAACTACCTTAATTGAAAAGCTCAAGTTTCCTGACTACTAGGTCTAAAACGGAGGTACTATCCTTTAAGGTTATAGTTGACCACCTCACTAAGTTGAGGTAGCTCCATATGTTGTCTTATATTCTAATAAATCTGGCACCAAAATGAGCAGAATACCGCAGACTACAGTCATTTTTGGCATTTTGTATACTAATGAATGCCGAATTTAAAATATGTGCACATCTCTATTACACACCAGCTCTGTAACAGATTCAGGAATATGGAAGGTAGGAAGCTGTTTAGGTGTAAACTTAAAAGAACACATTAGCACTTGGATTAGGATGGCTACTATTATCCTCAACTTTTAGTGTGATTAACTCCTTGTGAAAGAGAGCATGATATGCTCTATCTTGAAATAAAAGGACACATCTTCCCCCAAGGAAGCAAGGGCAAAGTTTCCTGTGGCTCAGAAGGTGAGTCATTGGCACATGAGCAGGCTGAGTTAAATGTAACCCACCTATTTCTAGGGGAGCTAGACAAGTCATTAAACAATGATGACCCAGGGGAAAATTGCTGATAAGGAGAAACAGGCTCAAGTGAGGGCAAACATCTGTGCTTAGCTGGAGGAGGCAAGACAGCCATTGGTTCAGCCACAGCACATTGAATTTACTTATACTTGAGGGCTAACTTGTTAGGACCCCCTGAGGTTTCAGCCTGAAATAGAAACAGACTCCTAACCAAACTGAGGAATATGTAACACAAATTACACCCTGTATAATATCTGAAATATAATCAGCGCTAAAGTCATGAAGTTGTGAGAAGGAAAACAATGGAACTGTATTCAAAAATAGGAGGAGCTTACGTGACCAACAGATCTGCCATCATAACCCCCAATTATAAACCCATAGACCTGAGATGTACTAATCTGCTCCATATAAAGGAAAGCAGAAAATGGGGGGAGTAGTTTGAAAAAATTGGCATTAAACCAGGCACTACAACAATGTCTGTAGTATAACAGACCTATGTATATATTCATATGTGTGTGTGTGTATATACACACAGAGTCCCAAAAATGAAGCAATTTCTATAAAAATACAAAATTTTCCTCTGAAATGCAGTAAATGTTCTTCACCTCCACAGAGCTAAAAAACAAATCAAACGGCTGACACACAGTTAAGATGGCAGTAGAAGGAAAGCGAGGAGATTAACATGCAAGTTGCACCTTTCTATAAACCTTAAACATTGTCGCGTAAAGTTCAGGAACTAAACAAACTATGAAAGTAGAGTGAAACAAATTGAACCTGCAGCATGTCACCAACTGTAACTGCGAGAAGTCTTTTGTTTTGTGGTCTCATAACAAGACAATATGTTAATTTTAACAAAAGTGTCAAAAAATAAGTAAAGTGCTCACAAAGTGTGTAATACTCTTATGGCTATGTGAACACTATAGTAGAAATTGAGGGAGTAGCCTATGAGTCACAGAATGTTGAATCACAGCTGCAACAGCGTGCAGGCAAGATTCTACGAATATCCAGGAAGCAGAATAATGGAGACCAGAGGATTGGCAGATACATCCACATTTTACCTTGGAGTACTCTGATATCTCCCACTAGGAGGAGATCTCTCACTTCCTGGCTGTGGAATGAAAGTAGTGTAGGGGCACACATAAAGGAGCAGATAAGTAGGAACAGTGGTTAAGGTGGAACAACCTGGCAGCAGTGGTGGTGAATAAATACCACTTGTCTAAGATGGTATTTTATCATCTACATTTTGGAGAGAAATTTCAAACTAAACAACAGTATTAGACATTTTAATGATACAGCAGTTGCACAGGGACTGATAATACCACTGTTTTAGTACAAGTGTCTAGTGGTTAGGCAATAATAGGAAATTAACTGAATATATCCTGAGATTTAAGTATTTCACGATGAAATGTAATTAAGGTCTACAACATTAGGGGATATGAAAAATATACTGCAACATTGCCTTGAGTTTCAATAATAATCCCTGTTTAGGAACTGTATATCCCTAGTCATACAGTCATAGATGAAAACTAAAGTCAGTAATATTGGTCATACATGCCCTGTAAAAGTTAATGTCCTCAAAGTCCAAAAACACCCAGCTGACCCAATTAAATCACCGCCTCCCATGAGGGGGCCAGAACATTACATTTACCATACAGTATCAATTATTGGAGAACTGATTCAGTATTTTTTCTTTTGCTTTTTATCTTGGTAATAATTTCCCATTTATCACTGAAAGAGAATCTACTTGTGCTAAGTATAGTAAATGCAACACTTTGAAGTCCACTCTTGCAGAAAAAAACATAATTTATGTAAGAACTTACCTGATAAATTAATTTCTTTCATAATGGCAAGAGTCCATGAGCTAGTGATGTATTGGATATACAATCCTACCAGGAGGGGCAAAGTTTCCCAAACCTCAAAATGCCTATAAATACACCCCTCACCACACGCACAATTCAGTTTAACGAATAGCCAAGTAGTGGAGTGAAAAAATAAGGAGTAAAAAAGCATACAAAAAGAGGAACTGGAAAAATAATTGTGCTTTTATACAAAAATCATAACCACCATAAAAAGGGTGGGCCTCATGGACTCTTGTCAATATGAAAGAAATGAATTTATCAGGTAAGTTCTTAGATAAATTATGTTTTCTTTCATGTAATTGGCAAGAGTCCATGAGCTAGAGACGTATGGGATAGAAATAGCCATTATGTGGGGGACCAAAGAAGAGTCCCTACAGAGGGAGGGATAAAATAACAACAGCTATTTTCGCTGAGAAAATTAAATCCAAACAAAATAATAAGAAATCATTTCAAGAAAAAAAACTTAAGGGATACTGAACCCAAATTTTTTCTTTCTTCATTCGGACAGAGCATGCAAATTTAAGCAACTTTCTAATTTACTCCTATTATCAATTTTTCTTCATTCTCTTGCATTCTTTATTTGAAAAAGAAAGTATCTAAGCTATTTTTTGGTTCAGGACCATGGAAAGCATTTGTTTATTGGTGGGTGAATTTATCCACCAATCAGCAAGAACAACACAGTGTGTTCACCAAAAATGGGCCGGCATCTAAACTTACATTCTTGCATTTCAAATAAAGATACCAAGAGAATGAAGAAAATTTGATAATAGGAGTAAATTAGAAAGTTGCTTAAAATTGCATGCTCTATCTGAATCACAAAAGAAAAAATTTGGGTTCAGCGTCCCTTTAAATCATAAGCAGAAGAATAAAACTAAGACAGCTGCCTGGAGAACTTTTCTACCAAAGACTGCTTCTGAAGAAGCAAATACATCAAAATGCTAAAATTAAGTAAATGTATGCAAAGAAGACCAAGTTGCTTCTTTGCAAATCTGATCAACTGAAGCTTCATTCTTAAAAGCCCAAGAAGTGCCAACTGGTCTAGTAGAATGAGCTGTAATTCTCTGAGGCGGAGACTGTCCCGCATCCAAATAAGCCTTGTGAATCAAAAGCTTTAACCAAGATGCCAAAAGAAATAGCAGAGGCTCTCTGATCTTACCTGGAACCAGAAAACACAACAAATAGACTAGAGTCTTTCTGAAATCCTTAGTAGCTTCGATATAGTATTTCAAAGCTCTTACAACATCTAAAGAATAAAGAGCACTCTTAGGATTAGGACACAAAGAAGGAACAACAATTTCCCTACTAATTTTGTTCGAATTCACAACCGTAGGAAGAAATGTAAACAAAGTTCGCAAAACAGCCTTATCCTGATGGAAAATCAGAAAAGGAGACTCGCAAGAGAGAGCAGACAATTCAGAAACTCTTCTAGCTGAAGAGATAGCCAAAAGAAACAACACTTTCCAAGAAAGTAGTTTAATATCCAAAGAATGCATAGGCTCAAAAGGAGGAGCCTGCAAAGCCTTCAAAACCAAATTAAGACTCCAAGGAGGAGAGATTGATTAATAACAGGCTTGATACGAACCAAAGTCTGAACAAAACAGTGAATATCAGGAAGTTTAGCAATCTTTCTATGAAATAAAACAGAAACAGCAGAGATTTGTCCCTTCAAAGTACTTGCAGACAAACCTTTATTCAAATCATCCTGAAGAAATTGTAAAATTCTAGGAATTTTAAAAGAATGCCAAGATAATTTATTAGAAAAACAGTATGAAAATATAGGTTTTCCAAACCCGATAATAAATCTTCCTTGAAACCTCTATGACTAAGCACTAAGCGTTTAACTTCCATACCTTCAAATTTAACGATTTGAGATCCTGATGAAAAAACGGCCCTTGAGACAGAAGGTCTGGCCTTAAAGGAAGTGGCCAAGGTTGGCAATTGGACATCCAGACAAGATCCGCATACCAAAACCTGTGAGGCCATGCTGGTGCTATCAGAACCACATGCGGTTGTTCCATTATGATCTTTGAGATCACCCTTGGAATAAGAACTAGAGTCAGAAAAATGTAAGCAGGTTGGTAAAACCAAGGAACTGCTAACGCATCCACCATCTATGTCTGAGGATCCATGGACCTGGAAAGGTACCTGGGAAGCTTCTTGTTTAGATGGGAAGCGATCAAATCTATTTAGGGAAGAACCCACATCTGTACAATCTGACAAAATACATCTGGATGGAGAGACCACTCCCCAGGATGTAAAGACTGACGACTGAGATAATCCGCTTCCCAATTGTATACACCTGAGATATGTATAGCAGAAATTAGACATGAGTTGGATTCTGCCCTGGAAAGTATCCGAGATACTTCTTTCATCGGTAAAGGACTGCGAGTCCCACCTTGATGATTGACATATGCCACAGTTGTGATATTGTCTGTTTGAAAACAAATGAATGATTCTCTCTTTAATATAGGCCAAGCCTGAAGAACCCTGAAAACTGCACAGAGTTCTAAAATATTGATTGGTAACCTCGCCTCTTGAGGATTCCAAACTCCTTGTGCTGTCAAAGACCCCCAGACAGATCCCCAACCTGTGAGACTTGCATCTGTTGAAATCATAGTCCAGGAAGGGCGAACAAAAGAGGCTCCTTGAATAATCCGATGATGGGCCAACCACCAGGACAGAGAGAGTTGAATGTTGGAATTTAAGTATATCAATTGTGATATCAGAGTATAATTCCTGCACCATTGATTCAGCATGCAAAGCTGCAGAGGTCTCATATAAAAAAGAGCAAATGGGATTGTGTCCGATGCTGCAGTCGAAAGACCTAAAACTTCCATGCACATAGCCGCTGAAGGGAATGATCAAGATTGAAGGTTTCGACAGGCAGAAACCAATTTCATTTGTCTGTTAAAGACAGAGTCATGGACACTGAATCTATTTGGAAACCTAAAAAGGTGACCCTTGTCTGAGGAATCAAGAAACTCTTTGGGGTAAATTGATCCTCCAACCATGTTATTGAAGAAACAACACAAGTTGATTTGTGTGAGATTCTGCTGAATGAAAAGATTGAGCCAGTACCAAGATATCATCCAAATAAATTAACACCACAATACCCTGCTCTCTGATTACAGATAGAAGGGTACTGAGAAACTTCAAAAAGATTCTTGGAGCTGTTGCTAGGCCAAATGGAAGAGCAACAAATTGGTAATGCTTGTCTAGAAAAGAGAATCTCAGAAACTGATAGTGGTCTGGATGAATCAGAATGCGAAGATACTCATCTGTAAGTCTATTGAGGACATGTAATAACCTTGCTGAGCAAAAGGCAGAATAGTCCTTATAGTCACCATCTTGAAAGTTGGGACCCTTACAAAATGATTCAAAAACTTCAGATCCAGAACTGGTCTGAAAGAATTTTCCTTCTTCGGGACAATGAATAGATTTGAAACCCAGACCCTGTTCCAGAAGTGGAACTGGTACAATTACGCCTGAAAAGTCTAGATCTGAAACACACTTCAGAAAGGCCTAAGCTTTCACAAGATTTGTTGGAACGTGAGAGAGAAAAAATCTTCTCACAGGAGGTCTTATTCTGAAACCTATTTGATACCCCTGAGAGACAATATTCTGAATCCAATGATTCTGAACGGAACCTGCCCAAACGTCTTGAAATAATTTCAATCTGTCCCCCACCAGCAGAACTGGATTGAGGGCTGCACCTTCATGCAGTCTTGGGGGCTGGCTTTGGTTTCTTATAAGGCTTGGATTTATTCCAACTCAAAGATGGCTTCCAATTGGAGCCAGAATCCTTAGGGGAAGTAGTGGTTTTCTGTTCTCTATTCTGACGAAAGGAACAAAACCGATTAGACGCTTTAGATTTACCCTTAGACTTTTTATCTTGGGGCAAAAAAACTCCCTTCCCCCCAGTAATAGAGGAAATAATAGAATCCAACTGGGAACCTGTCATGATCCTTACTGTGCCTTTAATTCTAGCAGTATAACAAACACTTAGCACCAGCACTCGACAGTCAGAATCCACATCACTCTGACATAGACCTATACCTCCGTGTACATACAATCACATCCTATGTATGTAGAGGCAACAATTCAGTACTCTCTGTGTAACAAATTATAATATAAAGCGGACTTACACGGGATGCAGCTCCAGTCTGTTCTGCCGCTCCCTTCTTCACCGCCGCTGCTCTGAGAGTGCTGGGCTGTCCTTCTGGTTCAAGGCCTCCGAGTATTCCACCTGGTAGTGCAGGTGAGCCCAATGGACTAGTCATATAAACAGCAAGAAAATGAAAAGAATGTCCAGACTAGCTCCTCCTTCCACAATGCGCTCTTTATTAAACCATAAAAAAGAGCGTAACAAACAGCACAATAAAATTTGACTATGTCAAAGCACCTACAGGCCAGAGTAAAATACAGGTAATGACAGGTACCCCCTCACATCTGACGCGTTTCGGTGGTTACCGTAATCATAGATACTGTGTGTGATACCTGTGTAACTTTATACGTGTTCCTGTCTCACTGATTGGCTGTCTCCTACAAACCCCTCTATTACGATTGGTCCTCTTCTAAGCTATTTCTATTGGCGCATAAAGTAGGTTTGTTTATCACATGTCCTCACAAGAAAGGGCTGATAGGTCAGCTCTGTATAGCCTAATGTCTAAAGTCATCTATGACCAGATGTAAACAATATAGTTTCAATGTATTTAATATGCTTATTATTTCTTCGAAATATTTTCATTAATACTCTGCTCTATAATTGCATGCGATACCTGACTGATATTAGTCATGTTTATTGTATCGCTGGTATAAATCGCTAGATCCTCGTTTTAAGCTATACATGATTACAGGTTTGAAACTTAGTGGCACCTTATTTTGTCTGGAATATGCGAATGGACATTATTGACAGTGACCTTATGCATGTTTCTTATGTGAATCTATGGACTACACCAGTATTGTCTATCCCAAATTTCATTATCTACACTCAATATAATGGATAATTATTCAATTTAATTTATGCTTATTATAGATTTTTTTTATAGAGAACTACTGTTTCTTGCTCTACTCGTTACTAGACTAGTTACTTGAATTATTTGAATTATTACCTACTACAACTTAAACTTGTTTTAACACCAGTTCTTTAGTATTGTATTTATTGGATAAATCAGTATTGGTCTACAATCAACCTTAGTATAAATTCCAATTTTCTACTAAAAAACCTACTAATGCTATTCTAATGTCTCCAATGTGACAATTATTGTCACCACTTAATGGCATGGCATATTGTTATTAGCATATTCACTGATCACCTAGGAATATATAGCAAACAATCTTACTTCTCCCAATGGTTGATGATATCCCATTTAGAATTGAAACCTGCCAGTATCCTAGTACCAAGTCTAAATATCCAGTAAGCTTCTCTTTTATAGAGAAGCTTCTCTCTGTCTCATCCTAATACGTGATCTCACCTCTCTAGTGGTGAGTCCCACGTATTGACGTCTGCAAACCGTGCATGAGATTAGATATATTATATACCCCATAGAGCAATTTATACATTGGGATGTCTCAAACCTCTGTCCTGTAATGTATGACTCAAAGTATCTAGTCACTCTGATTGTATCACATGCCTTGCATAATGGGCTATTACAGCTAAAGGTCCCTTTTTGTGTCAACCATGAGCTCCTATATGTTTGATTAGGTATCTTAGTAGGTGAGAGTATATTGCCTATAGTCATACTCCTAGTATATGAGAAATTACAGCCCCTTTCTATTGTAGGTAATTACATTACAGGACAGAGGTTTGAGACATCCCAATGTATAAATTGCTCTATGGGGTATATAATATATCTAATCTCATGCACGGTTTGGAGACGTCAATACGTGGGACACACCACTAGAGAGGTGAAATCACGTATTAGGGAACACCATAGCAACATAAGAAGGGGAAAAGAATGTTCTGCACTAGCCTATCATTTTATACATGTCCATAATAAAGACATTACTACTTTCCAATGGCAAGCGATAGAGTTGGTGAGACAACCACTAAGAGGAGGAGACAGAGAGAAGCTTCTCTATAAAAGAGAAGCTTACTGGATATTTAGACTTGGTACTAGGAGAGAGAGGTTGCCGAAGCTTTTTGACCTCTCCTCTGTCCAGAGTAAACGACAAACAGGGAAGAAGTTTGACGAAAATCTTTAGTTGCCTGTAAATAGAACTTCAGGGCACGGACTACCTCCAGATTATGCAAAAGTCGTTCCTTCTTTGTAGAAGGATTAGGACATAAGGATGGAACAACAATCTCCTGATTGATATTCCTGTTAGAAACTACCTTAGGTAAAAACCCAGGTTTAGTACGCAGAACTACCTTGTCTGAATGGAAAATCAGATAAGGAGAATCACAATGTAAGGCAGATAACTCAGAGACTCTTCGAGCCGAGGAAATAGCCATCAAAAACAGAACTTTCCAAGATAAAAGCTTAATATCTATGGAATGAAGGAGTTCAAACGGAACACCTTGAAGAACTTTAAGAACCAAGTTTAAGCTCCACGGCGGAGCAACAGTCTTAAACACAGGCTTAATCCTAGCCAAAGCCTGACAAAAAGCCTGGACGTCTGGAACTTCTGCCAGACGCTTGTGCAAAAGAATAGACAGAGCTGAAATCTGTCCCTTTAACGAACTAGCAGATAAGCCCTTTTCCAAACCCTCTTGTAGAAAGGACAATATCCTAGGAATCCTAACCTTACTCCATGAGTAACTCTTGGATTCGCACCAATATAAGTATTTATGCCATATCTTATGGTAGGTTTTTCTGGTAACAGGCTTCCGTGCCTGTATTAAGGTATCAATAACTGACTCTGAGAAGCCACGCTTTGATAGGATCAAGCGTTCAATCTCCATGCAGTCAGCCTCAGAGAAATTAGATTTGGATGGTTGAAAGGACCTTGTATTAGAAGGTCCTGCCTCAGGGGAAGAGACCATGGTGGACAGGACGACATGTCCACTAGGTCTGCATACCAAGTCCTGCATGGATATGCAGGCGCTATCAGAATCACCGATGCTCTCTCCTGTTTGATCTTGGCAATCAGTCGAGGCAGCAGCGGAAATGGTGGAAACACATAAGCCATGTTGAAAACCCAAGGGGCTGCTAGAGCATCTATCAGCGCCGCTCCCGGGTCCCTGGACCTGGATCCGTAATGAGGAAGCTTGGCGTTCTGGCGAGATGCCATGAGATCCAGTTCTGGTTTCCCCAACGATGAATCAGTTGAGCGAACACCTCCAGATGAAGTTCCCACTCCCCCGGATGAAAAGTCTGGCGACTTAGAAAGTCCGCCTCCCAGTTCACCACGCCTGGGATGTGGATCGCTGACAGGTGGCAAGGATGAGACTCTGCCCAGCGAATTATCTTTGAGACTTCTAACATCGCTAGGGAACTCCTGGTTCCCCCTTGATGGTTGATGTAAGCCACAGTCGTGATGTTGTCCGACTGAAATCTGATGAACCTCAGTGTTGCTAACTGAGGCCAAGCTAGAATAGCATTGAATATTGCTCTTAATTCCAGAATATTTATTGGGAGGAGTTTCTCCTCCTGGGTCCACGATCCCTGAGCCTTCAGGGAGTTCCAGACTGCGCCCCAACCTAGAAGGCTGGCATCTGTTGTTACAATCGTCCAATCTGGCCTGCGAAAGGTCATGCCCTTGGACAGATGGACCCGAGAAAGCCACCAGAGAAGAGAATTTCTGGTCTCCTGATCCAGATTTAGTAGAGGGGACAAATCTGAGTAATCCCCATTCCACTGACTTAGCATGCATAATTGCAGCGGTCTGAGATGCAGGCGCGCAAATGGCACTATGTCCATTGCCGCTACCATTAAGCCGATTACTTCCATGCACTGAGCCACTGACGGGCGTGGAATGGAATGAAGCACACGGCAAGCATTTAGAAGTTTTGATAACCTGGACTCCGTCAGGTAAATTTTCATCTCTATAGAATCTATAAGAGTCCCTAGGAAGGAGACTCTTGTGAGTGTTGATAGAGAACTCTTTTCCACGTTCACTTTCCACCCATGCAACCTCAGAAATGCCAGAACTATCTCTGTATGAGACTTGGCCATTTGAAAGCTTGACGCCTGTATCAGGATGTCGTCTAGATACGGAGCCACCGCTATGCCTCGCGGTCTTAGAACCGCCAGAAGTGAGCCCAGAACCTTTGTAAAGATTCTCGGGGCCGTAGCCAACCCGAAGGGAAGAGCTACAAACTGGTAATGCCTGTCTAGAAACGCAAATCTCAGGTACCGATAATGATCTTTGTGAATCGGTATGTGAAGGTAGGCATCCTTTAAGTCCACTGTGGTCATGTACTGACCCTCTTGGATCATGGGTAGGATGGTTCGAATAGTTTCCATTTTGAATGATGGAACTCTTAGGAATTTGTTTAAGATCTTTAGGTCCAAGATTGGTCTGAAGGTTCCCTCTTTCTTGGGAACCACAAACAGATTTGAGTAAAATCCCTGTCCTTGTTCCGTCCGCGGAACCGGGTGGATTACCCCCATTACTACGAGGTCTTGTACACAGCGTAGGAATGCCTCTTTCTTTATCTGGTTTTCTGATAACCTTGATAGATGGAATCTCCCTCGAGGAGGAGAAGCTTTGAAGTCCAGAAGATATCCCTGAGATATGATCTCCAACGCCCAGGGATCATGGACATCTCTTGCCCACGCCTGGGCGAAAAGAGAAAGTCTGCCCCCCACTAGATCCGTTTCCGGATAGGGGGCCATTCCTTCATGCTGTCTTGGGGGCAGTAGTAGGTTTTCTGGCCTGCTTGCCCTTGTTCCAGGACTGGTTAGTTTTCCAGGCCTGTCTGTAGCGAGCAACAGTTCCTTCCTGTTTTGGGGCGGAGGAAGTTGATGTTGCTCCTGCCTTGAAATTTCGAAAGGCACGAAAATTAGACTGTTTGGCCTTTGATTTGGCCCTGTCTTGAGGAAGGGTATGACCCTTACCTCCAGTAATGTCAGCAATAATTTCTTTCAAGCCGGGCCCGAATAAGGTCTGCCCCTTGAAAGGAATATTAAGTAATTTCGATTTTGAAGTCACGTCAGCTGACCAGGATTTAAGCCATAGCGCTCTCCGCGCCTGGATGGAGAATCCGGAGTTCTTAGCCGTTAGTTTAGTCAAATGTACAATGGCATCAGAAACAAATGCATTAGCTATCTTAAGGGATTTAAGCTTGTCCATAATTTCATCCAATGGAGCTGTGTGAATGGCCTCTTCCAGAGACTCAAACCAGAATGCCGCAGCAGCAGTGACAGGCGCAATGCATGCAAGGGGCTGCAAAATAAAACCTTGTTGAACAAACATTTTCTTAAGGTAACCTTCTAATTTTTTATCCATTGGATCCGAAAAAGCACAACTATCCTCCACCGGGATAGTGGTACGCTTAGCTAAAGTAGAAACTGCTCCCTCCACCCTAGGGACCGTCTGCCATAAGTCCCGTGTTGTGGCATCTATTGGAAACATCTTCCTAAATATAGGAGGTGGGGAAAATGGCACACCGGGTCTATCCCACTCCTTGCTAATAATTTCAGTAAGCCTTTTAGGTATAGGAAAAACGTCAGTACACACCGGTACCGCATAGTATCTATCCAGCCTACACAATTTCTCTGGAATTGCCAATGTGTTACAGTCATTCAGAGCAGCTAAAACCTCCCCAAGCAATACACAGAGGTTCTCAAGCTTAAATTTAAAATTAGAGATCTCTGAATCAGGTTTCCCCTGATCAGATCCGTCACCCACAGAATGAAGCTCTCCGTCCTCATGTTCTGCAAACTGTGACGCAGTATCAGACATGGCTCTTACAGCACCAGCGCGCTCTGCATCTCTCCTAATCCCAGAGCTATCACGCTTGCCTCTCAATTCTGGCAATCTAGATAATACTTCTGACAGGGTATTATTCATGATTGTAGCCATGTCCTGTAAAGTAATTGCTATGGGCGTCCCTGATGTACTTGGCGCCATATTAGCACGCGCCCCCTGAGCGGGAGGCGAAGGTACTGACACGTGAGGAGAGTTAGTCGGCATAACTTCCCCCTCGTCATCTGGTGATAATTCTTTTATAGATAAAGACTGACCTTTATTATTTAAAGTGAAATCAATACATTTAGTACACATATTTCTATGGGGCTCCACACTGGCCTTCAAACATAGTGAACAAACAGATTCATCTGTGTCAGACATGTTTAAACAGACTAGCAATGAGACTAGCAAGCTTGGAAAACACTTTAAAATAAATTTACAAACAATATAGAAAACGCTACTGCGCCTTTAAGAAGCACAAAAAAACTGTCATCGTTGAAATAACAATGAACCAAATCAGTTATAGCAACCAAATTTTCACAGTAAATGTATTAAGTTAGCAGAGCATTGCACCGACTTGCAAATGGATGATTAACCCCTTAATACCCAAACCGGATAATCAATAGAGAAAAAAACGTTTTTTAACACAGTCAAACACACTGTCACAGGTCTGCTGTGACTGATTACCTCCCTCAAAATAACTTTTGAAGTCCCTTGAGCTCTCTAGAGACGTCCTAGGTCATGCAGGAAGAAGCAGGAAGACTGAGACTGAATTTTTACTGCGCAAAAAAGCGCTAAAATAGGCTCCTCCCACTCATTATTACAACAGTGGGAAGCCTCAGTTAACTGTTTTTATGCAGAAATATAAGTCAGCCATGTGGAAAAATTCATGCCCCAATAAGTTTTATCACCAATGTACCTCACAAAAACGATTAAACATGCCAGCAAACGTTTTAAACATCCTTTTTTTAAAGAGTATGTATCTCTATTGATAAGCCTGATACCAGTCCTTCTACTGCATTTAAGGCTTATTACATTACTTCAGTATTAGCAGCATTTTCTTAGACAAATTCCATTCCTTAGAAAATTACTTTACTGCATATACATCAATCAGCCTGATACCAGTCGCTTTCGCTGCATTTAAGGCTTTACTTACATTACATCGGTATCAGCAGTATTTTCTTAGTCAATTCCATTCCTTAGAAAAATATTTTACTGCACATACCTTATTTGCAGGAGACCCCGCACGCTATTCCCTTTCTGAAGTTACCCCACTCCTCAGAATGTGCGAGAACAGCCAGTGGATCTTAGTTACTTCTGCTAAGATCATAGAAAACGCAGGCAGATTCTTCTTCCAAATACTGCCTGAGAAAAAAACAGCACACTCCGGTGCCATTTAAAAATAACAAACTTTTGATTGAAGAAATAATTAAGTATAAAACACCACTCTCCTCTCACGACCTCCATCTATGTTGAGGGTTGCAAGAGAATGACTGGATGACATGTGAGGGGAGGAGCTATATAGCAGCTCTGCTTTGGGTGATCCTCTTGCAACTTCCTGTTGGGAAGGGAATATATCCCATAAGTAATGGATGACCCGTGGACTGAATACACTTAACAAGAGAAAAAATACTATACCCCAGGTAGGACAAACTTCCTAAAACATGATTCCCATAACAAAACTGCCAAACTGCAAAGGGAAACACACATAGACCAGACTCATGGCAAATAAGTAAAATACATATATTTAAAACTTTATATTAATACATAAAGCGCCAAACCATAGCTGAGAGTGTCTTAAATAATGACACATACTTACCAAAAGACACTCATCCACATATAGCAGATAGCCAAACCAGTACTGAAAACTATCAGCAGAGGTAATGGCATATAAGAGTATATCGTCGATCTGAAAAGGGAGGTAGGAGATGAATCCCTATGACCTTTAACAGAGAACCCTTGAAAAGATTTCCTGCGAGGAAACCATAAAATCAATAGGTGATACTCTCTTCACATCCCTCTGACAAACACTGTACTCTGAGATGAATTGGGCTTTAGAATGCTTAGAAGTGCTTATCATACAAGACATCATAAAAATCAAGCACAAACTTACTTCACCACCTCCACAGGAGGCAAAGTTTGCAAAACTGAATTGTGGGTGTGGTGAGGGGTGTATTTATAGGCATTTTGAAGTTTGGGAAACTTTGCCCCTCTTGGTAGGATTGTATATCTCATACATAACTAGCTCATGGACTCTTGCCAATTAAATGAAAGAAATGGTCATCAACCCTTTAACAACTATTTTGTGTCACATTTATGTACTATACAATTATAAATACAAGACATATAGCTTATAATATTGCAATAAACAATGCATTTTACCATCAACATACCTCTGTTGTTTTCCATAAGACGCCTTTTCTTTAGCTGCCTCTCTAGTTTCTCTTTTTCTGCCATTTCTTTTGCCAATTTGACTCGCTTCTGCTTTTCTTCTGCCTCCTTTCTTCTAACATTTTCTTTAATTGCTTGCTATGATAAAGCAAATTAAAGTCAAGTGAGATATAGTATAAAATGACAATGATTCATAATAAAAGAACAACAACAACAAAAAAATCACAAAATCTTGATATGCAACCTTGGAAATGCAACCATGGAAAATTATGCTAATCTTATGCTAAACAATTTAATTGTTCTAAAAGACTTAAGGGATAGATATTCACTGATGCTCAAGAAAACAACAAAAACCACTCTTACATTGACATATTACAACTACATATAAATATTTATAAAATAATAAAAAATAACTATATATATATATATATATATATATATATATATATATATATATATATATATACACACACAGTATATATATATTTCCACTGTGTATCTGCACTCGCAATTCAAAGATAGTCAGCAACCAGGGTGCTCAGTCAAAATTTCAATAAGTAACAACAAGTAGGGACTGCACTCGCTGTATTCAGTTCAAATAATACCCTATTTATTCAATGGTGACGTTTCGGGGTACGCAAACCCCTTCCTCAGACCAAACACAGTGCACAAGAAATAAAGTGACTTTAAACCCAAATAAACCCCTCCCATCTTACATTCCAAGAAATTGCGCCAAAACCGTATCCATGGAGACCAGGTAGTTACCTGGCAACCATGTTACACAAACAATTTAAGGCATTCAAATAACAGTGGTGTGATTATTACTTCCTAACTGTTAATAAGACAAAAAGAAACACCAGTGTGTAAACACTTATGTGTATAAAAACTGTGAAGGCATCATGCTTAATATATACCTTTAAAATTCAGTATATCAAATCATATACAGGTAGCCCTCAGTTTACGCCGGGGTTAAGTTCCAGAAGGAATGGTTGTAAATTGAAACCCAGTTTATAATGTAAGTCAATGGGAAGTGAGGGAGATAGGTTCCAGACCCCTCTCAAAATTGTCATAAGTAACACCTAATAGATTATTTTTAAAGCTTTGAAATTAAGACTTTAAATGCTAAACAGCAATATAAACCTGATAAAATAATCACACAACACAGAAAATATAATTAAACTAAGTTAAAGGAACAAAAACATTTGCTAAACAGCATTATAAACCTAATAAAATAATCAAACAACACAGACTTCACTTGCACTTTTCTGCAAACAGTTCTTTCTATGCATTCCAATCTGGACTGATTTATAGACAGGGAGATCTTGTTCCTTTGAAATCTGCTCGATAGCTCAGGTCTGGTTAAACTGATTAATTTCAGCTTGCTTGGCTTTGCTGCAACACAAGCGGACAGCTCCACCTACTGGCTATTTTAATAAATGCACTGTTTATCAATGCTTTTCAATAGCAGTCACATGACTGGAAAAAAGGTTGTTATTCTGAAACGGTGTAAATTGAACCGTTGTAAAACGAGGGCTACCTGTACAATATAGGTAAAATCATTTGAGTAAATATATAAACCCCTCTGCAACAACGTAGCTTATATGTTCAAGTTTACACACTAATCAGTGTATTATTCGGCACCAGATAATGTTAGGCTGTTTAGACACTGAGGGGGGTAGTTATCAAGCCGTCAACCTCAAATACGCTGGAATTCCGCAGCGTATTTGTGGCGAGGCTGATACGCCTTAGTTATCAAAGGCTCGAGACAAGCAAAAGTAGAATTTTGTGACATAAGCTTCGATCCGCCGGACTCAGTCCGACACAGATCGATTCTTACGTCACTCCAGATGTTCCGCACACAAGTGCGGCACATTCTCACTACTTTTGCTAGTTATCAAATGACTAGCAGGTACGCTCGGCACTTTTACGGCCCTGGAGGCGGCGGATCCCATAGGAATCAATGGGAGTCTGACCATAGCGAAAGTACAAGTTCGCTGCTGACAGACATCCCATTGATTTCTATGGGAGCTGTCTGCACCTAACACCCTAACATGTACCCCGAGTCTAAACACCACTAATCTGTCCCCCCTACAACGCCGCAACTAAATAAAGTTATTACCCCCTAAACCGCCGCTCCCGGAGCCCACCGCAACTATAATAAATGTATTAACCCCTAAACCGCCGCTCCTTGAACCCGCCGCAACCTATATTAAATATATTAACCCCTATCCTGTCCCCCCTACACCGTCGCCACCTATAATAAATGTATTAACCCCTAAACCGCCGCTCCTTGAACCCGCCGCAACGTATATTAAATGTATTAACCCCTACCCGGCCCCCCTACACCGTCGCCACCTATAATGTATTAACCCCTAATCTGCACCCCCTACACCGTCGCCACCTATAATAAATTTATTAACCCCTATCCTGCCCCCCACTACGCCGCCGCCACTGTAATAAAATTATTAACCCCTAAACCTAAGTCTAACCCTAACGCCCCCCTAACTTAAATATTAATTAAATAAATCTAAATAATATTTTTATTATTAACTAAATTAATCCTATTTAAAACTAAATACTTACCTTTAAAATAAACCCTAATATAGCTACAATATAAATAATAATTATATTCTAGCTATCTTAGGATTTATTTTTATTTTACAGGCAACTTTCAATTTATTTTAACTAGGTACAATAGCTATTAAATAGTTATTAACTATTTAATAGCTTACCTAGCTAAAATAAACTGAAATTTACCTGTAAAATAAATCCTAACCCAAGTTACAATTACACCTAACACTACGCTATACTTTAATAAATTATTCCTATTTAAAACTAAATACTTACCTGTAAAATAAACCCTAATATAGCTGCAATATAAATAATAATTATATTGTAGCTATCTTAGGATTTATATTTATTTTACAGGTAACTTTGTATTTATTTTAGCTAGTTAGAATAGTTATTAAATAGTTATTAACTATGTAATAACTACCTAGCTAAAAGAAATACAAAATTACCTGTAAAATAAATCCTAACCTAAGTTACAATTAAACCTAATACTACACTATCATTAAATTAATTAAATAAAATACCTACAAATAACTACAATTAAATACAATTACATAAACTAAAGTACAAAAAATAAAAAAATAAGTTACAAACATTTTACAAATATTACAACAATTTTAAGCTACTTACACCTAATCTAAGCCCCCTAATAAAATAACAAACCCCCCAAAATAAAAAAATGCCCTACCCTATTCTAAATTAAATAAAGTTCAAAGCTCTTTTACCTTACCAGCCCTTAAAAGGGCCTTTTGTGGGGGCATGCCAAAAGTTCAGCTCTTTTGCCTGTAAAAGAAAAATACAACCCCCCCCAACATTAAAACCCACCACCCACATACCCCTAATCTAACCCAAACCCCCCTTAAAATAACCTAACACTAATCCCCTGAAGATCATCCTACCTTTAGTTGTCTTCACTCAGCCGAGCCACCGATGGAACTGAAGAGGACATCCGGACCGGCAGAAGTTATCCTCCAAGGGGCGCTGAAGAAATCTTCCATCCGATGAAGTGATCCTCCAAGCGGCGCTGAAGAAATCTTCCACCCGGGCGAGGTCATCTGCCAAGAGGTGCTGAAGAAGTCTTCTATCCGGGCGAGGTCATCGTCGAAGCCGGGTCTTGAATCTTCATCCCGCCGACGCGGAACATCCTCCTTTCCCGACGAACTACCGACGAATAAAGGCTCCTTTAAGGGACGTCACCCAAGATGGCATCCTACCTTAATTCCGATTGGCTGATAGAATCCTATCAGCCAATCGGAATTAAGGTAGGAAAAATCTGATTGGCTGATGAAATCAGCCAATCAGATTCAAGTTCAATCCGATTGGCTGATCCAATCAGCCAATCAGATTGAGCTCGCATTCTATTGGCTGATCGGAACAGCCAATAGAATGCGAGCTCAATCTGATTGGCTGATTGGATCAGCCAATCGGATTGAACTTGAATCTGATTGGCTGATTTCATCAGCCAATCAGATTTTTCCTACCTTAATTCCGATTGGCTGATAGAATCCTATCAGCCAATCGGAATTGAAGGGACGCCATCTTGGATGACGTCCCTTAAAGGAGCCTTCATTCGTCTGTAGTTCGTCGGGAAAGGAGGATGTTCCGCGTCGGCGGGATGAAGATTCAAGACCCGGCTTCGACGATGACCTTGCCCGGATAGAAGACTTCTTCAGCGCCTCTTGGAAGATGACCTCGCCCGGATGGAAGATTTCTTCAGCGCCGCTTGGAGGATCACTTCATCGGATGGAAGATTTCTTCAGCGCCCCTTGGAGGATAACTTCTGCCGGTCCGGATGTCCTCTTCAGTTCCATCGGTGGCTCGGCTGAGTGAAGACAACTAAAGGTAGGATGATCTTCAGGGGATTAGTGTTAGGTTATTTTAAGGGGGGTTTGGGTTAGATTAGGGGTATGTGGGTGGTGGGTTTTAATGTTGGGGGGGGGGTTGTATTTTTCTTTTACAGGCAAAAGAGCTGAACTTTTGGCATGCCCCCACAAAAGGCCCTTTTAAGGGCTGGTAAGGTAAAAGAGCTTTGAACTTTATTTAATTTAGAATAGGGTAGGGCATTTTTTTATTTTGGGGGGTTTGTTATTTTATTAGGGGGCTTAGATTAGGTGTAAGTAGCTTAAAATTGTTGTAATATTTGTAAAATGTTTGTAACTTATTTTTTTATTTTTTGTAACTTAGCTTTTTTTATTTTTTGTACTTTAGTTAGTTTATGTAATTGTATTTAATTGTAGTTATTTGTAGGTAGTTTATTTAATTAATTTAATGATAGTGTAGTATTAGGTTTAATTGTAACTTAGGTTAGGATTTATTTTACAGGTAATTTTGTATTTCTTTTAGCTAGGTAGTTATTAAATAGTTAATAACTAATAACTATTCTAACTAGCTAAAATAAATACAAAGTTACCTGTAAAATAAATATAAATCCTAAGATAGCTACAATATAATTATTATTTATATTGTAGCTATATTAGGGTTTATTTTACAGGTAAGTATTTAGTTTTAAATAGGAATAATTTATTAAAGTATAGTGTAGTGTTAGGTGTAATTATAACTTAGGTTAGGATTTATTTTACAGGTAAATTTCAGTTTATTTTAGCTAGGTAAGCTATTAAATAGTTAATAACTATTTAATAGCTATTGTACCTAGTTTAAATAAATTGAAAGTTGCCTGTAAAATAAAAATAAATCCTAAAATAGCTACAATATAATTATTATTTATATTGTAGCTATATTAGGGTTTATTTTAAAGGTAAGTATTTAGTTTTAAATAGGATTCATTTAGTTAATAATAGAAATATTATTTAGATTTATTTAATTAATATTTAAGTTAGGGGGGTGTTAGGGTTAGTGTTAGACTTAGGTTTAGGGGTTAATAATTTTATTACAGTGGCGGCGGTGTAGGGGGGGCAGGATAGGGGTTAATAAATTTATTATAGGTGGCGACGGTGTAGGGGGGGCAGGATAGGGGTTAATAACTTTATTATAGAGGGCGACGGTATGGGGGGGGCAGGAAAGGGGTTACTAGGTATAATATAGGTGGCAGCGGTGTCCGGGAGCGGCGGTTTAGGGGTTAATACATTTATAAGACTTGCGGCGGGGTCTAGGAGCGGCGGTTTAGGGGTTAGTAACTTTATTTAGTTGCGGGGGGCTCCGGTATAGGGGTTAGAGCAGTGTAGTTTAGTGTGAGTGCTTAGTGACAGGCTAGCAAGAAAGCTGTCAAACAGCTGAAGAGCAGCGAGATCGGATAAGTGATAACTCTCACAGTCCGCTGCTCATCGCCCCGCGGCTTTTTGACAGCTTTTTTTGATAACTTAGGCGTATTTTTTCAGGTCCGCGGCGGCGAAGGTAGGCGAGCTTAGGCGGGCGTATTGGGCCGGTGAAGGCAGGAAAGTTGACACGATGATAACTACCCCCCATAGTTACAGTTTGCGTGGCTAAATGCAATTATTGCAAAGATGAGCTTCATATTTAGTGTTAGGACATCGGGAACCTGTGGAAGACAGATAGAAGAGGCGCCTCATGGGACAAGTATCGTCTGAAACAACAGATGGATGATAGGCAGACAGGCAGTACCCCCCACAGAGTGTTACTCACAAGAGAGGAGGTACAAACGTGTACCCAGACAAGCAGGACGGAACCAAAAGTCGCCCGTCAGACAAGCGTAAGCTCAATAGGCTGGAGGCAGACGTCACTCGGCATACAGCGTCAGAGTGGACCCAACAGAGGAGCCAATAGGATCGATGAAATCTCGGCAGTCCGGACCTCCAAGGAGATCGTCAGGAACAGAACAAAATAGCACCAGCGGCAATTAAATTAGATGATAGGCAGGTGTGTAATACTCAAGGGTATATTTATTGAGTATATACAGATAAAAACATGCGTCCAGCAACGCATTTCTCAACATATAGTCGTTTCATCAGGCTGATACCTTATACCTTATAGATACCTTACAGATATTTAGTGTTAGAGAGAATAAATGTTATCATTTAATATAGACATTTAACCTTTGCTCAATGAGTTAGGGATTAATGGAATGATCATATCGGATTAGGTATAATATTAGTATTAGTTACTCACTGTATATTATGAATTGCTGTTAATCGTTCCCCAGCTGCTGCGCTGTTCAAAGAGTCTGTAGTGTGTCAGTTGGGCGCAAGTTACAGACTCAGCCAATCAACGGCTTGTTTAGTCAACCGCATGGCTCATTAGCATACCGTGACGTCACCGCGCTTTGCAACTAGACTCTGTAGTAGCGTGGCTAATTTGCATATTGAGATCGTACCTGTCAGAGCGTGATTTTCAATACTGTTTACGCTCAGTGTTTTTGTGCTTTGTAGTGCTAACGTGGTGTCCTAATGTTGCAAGCGTAGAACACAGTGTTAGTGATGGAACATTCCCTGCAGTCCCATATGATATCAAACCTAAACACACAGGAGTCCTATAATAGAATTATTACACTCACACAAGTGTCTAACCAATTAAGATAGGCATTGATCTAACAGGGGCTGTTTGACATTTTTTCGACCCTAATCGGTCCTGCTATAATCACACATACAACATATAACTTATGAACTACGCTTTCAACATTAGGACACCACGTTAGCACTACAAAGCATATAAATACTGAGCGTAAACAGTATTGAAAATCACGCTCTGACAGGTACAATCTCAATATGCAAATTAGCCACGCTACTACAGAGTCTAGTTGCAAAGCCCGGTGACGTCACGGTATGCTAATGAGCCATGCGGTTGACTAAACAAGCTGTTGATTGGCTGAGTCTGTAACTTGCGCCCAATTGATACACTACAGACTCTTTGAACAGCGCAGCAGCTGGGGAACGATTAGCAGCAATTCATAATATACAGTGAGTAACTAATACTAATATTATACCTAATCCGGTATGATCATTCCATTAATCCCTAACTCACTGAGCAAAGGTTAAATGTCTATATTAAATGATAACATTTATTCTCTCTAACACTAAATATGAAGCTCATCTTTGCAATAATTGCATTTAGCCACGCAAACTGTAACTATGTGTCTATACAATTCCAAACAAAATTCACTGATGTCAGAATTTCAGTTAAATATTAAATTGTGTATAGGAGTAAGGAAATAAAAATAACAAGCCTGTTCTCACTGTGTTAAAGCAAAGGTGTGTGTATAGACTTAAAATATAAGTTCTCTTGCTATCTTTATTTGAAAAAGTAGAAATCTAAGCTAAGGAGCTGGCCCATTTTTGGTTCAGCACCCTGGATAGCGCTTGCTGATTGGTGGCTAAATTTAGCCACCAATCAGCAAGCACAACCCAGGTGCTGAACCAAAAATAGGCTAGCTCCTAACCTTCCTTGCTTCTTTTTCAAACAAAGATAACAAAAGAGCGAAGAAAAAATAATAATAGGAGTAAAGTAGAAAGTTGCTTAAAATTGCATGCTCTATCTGAATCTTGAAAGAAAAAAAATGGGTTTAGTATTCCTTTAAGTAAGCTTACACACATACTAGATCAATAAAGTGCAAGTAGTAAACAGAATCAGTAAAACATAACTTTTAAAAAACTATTATTATAAATAATGAAAGGCAATCCTTTAGATTAGCGTTAACATCCATAGACAATTTAAAAACACATTGAGAAAGCCTACAAAAATAAAGTGATAATAGCTTATCAGTTCTATATTCACTTTTATATATTACAGAGAGTTCCCTCAGCAATCAGTTACCGTAAATATTTATCAAAAGGTTGTTAGTATCATTAGGCATACTCCTATCTGGAGATATTGTGCAAGAGAACAACCATAATCGTCTTTTTTTTTTTTTTTATGTATTTTTATTGAGGTATTGATTTGGCATAAAAACAAGCGATTGCAGCATTATACAATATCATTTTGAAATTGCTTACAGCAAGTTACATCATATGGGTTACTTCTTATGGTTGCACATGTAATAAACACTAATTGCTATCTATATGGCGCAAGACAAATAGTACATACAATTGCTGCCAGAAGAAAAGAAAGACAGTTCAGCAACATGCAAATGAAACATTTTTAAACCTTCATATCTTTCTAAAAGGATACACTCGGGCCCCAAATCAACTGAAATACATAACAATAGCTGAAGATTGCATCAATTATAGGAGACCACTTGTGGGTCTCTGTATCAAGAATCAGTAGCAAAGCATTCAAACTGCCACAATGGGTCACTTTTGGGCCCTATCTTGACCTTAGTAGCTTCAAGGAAGGCAACTGAAGAATATTTTAAAATGAAAGACTCATCTAGCAAATTATGTTAATCAGTCCTGCTGAGCTAAGTATGGTAAATAGAGTCAACACTGTGGTATTGTGCAGAAGTAAATATTAGGGGAGTAGTTAAGGTTGCGGCATAGGCGAGGTTAACCGCATATGTAGTCCTTCTTATCTAGGAGGTGGTAGTTTAAAATCTCAGAGTGTATGGGTGGGTGGGGAGATATTTTTTTTTTTTTTTGTATTGAGATTGAAGCAGCATAGATATTAAATTGGACTCTCTGAATGAATGGCCTGTGTAAGTTACTATAATCGGTACTGGTGATAATAGGAATTAGAAACAGTCTGCTTAAAGGGAGCAATATTTTATATTAGATATGCTGGTAAATAAAATAAGGTACAGAGCGCTGCCTCAGCTGCTGGCAACCTCTCCGTAGTCTATGAATCATCAGCATTGCTAAAAGTAAGGTGTGGCTTCCTTAACCCATACAAAGAAAAATAGGAATAACCATATCGCACATATTCTCTTATATATTTATAGCAGTTATAAACAGTTTTCATAAGTTACCCCAAAACAAACTATATCAGGTATTACTATGTGTTAATAGCAAATTAGTTATCTGAGGGTGTTTTGGCCTTGGAAATATATAAATTGGGAAACAACTATAAAGTACTCAGGACCTTTCCAACCCTGGAAGCAAAAGTGACTAGAATAGCTGAAACTATGTTAAATGTGAACTAGTGTGTATGTGACATACCTTTTAAGTCTCTACATATCATTATAGACTTAGACCTAGATTTAACACCCAAATTGAATCAGCTCTTTAAACAAAGGAATTTGCATGACACCTCTTGGAGACAGTTAACAACCATAATCTTGAGCTAGGCTCCTATCCGGGAGCTCATTTACAGTTACCGCTGTCTAAGAAGGCAAGTGAGTCATAGCGAACAGACTTAATATAGAATAGTTAGGTTAAACTCAAGAAGATTAAAAAGGAGGAGATAAGTACTCCAAGTATTGCAACCCTGATGCGCATTTCGCAATGCTTCTTCAGAGGGAGGGGGGGGGCTTGCATGCATCTGAATGTGAATGCTTTTATAACAACACATTAAACCCTCCTTCATAGCCAAATGGCTATTGGTTAGAACAGATGTCAATCAAATTTTCATTGTGTCCCAATATCACATGATCATAGAAAGCCAATCGCATGTGTGGCTATACATTCTATATGCCTTTAGAAATAATAAATATATGTACTATACAGTAGATATGTAACAATGTTATAAATGATATGGTGATTCAATTATGTTTGAGTAACTTACAAAGTGGTAAAAAGTTATTTGATTTAATAAAATGTGTAGATGATTAGATCGGTAAGTGAGTGTGAATTAATTACAGTGTGAGAATGAGAAAATAACATGCAGGTTGACGGAAGGGGGCGACGGAAACTCATCCCTAGGAGAACTGGAGCTGGCAATTGCCACCAGGCAAGACTCCCTCTCATCTGGGCATCCAGATAGATGCCCTGAGACAGATCTGAATGATCTCCAATCCACTGTCTGAGCATACCCAACTGCAGTGGTCTCAGATGAAAGTGAGCACACAGTAAAGCATCCGATGCCGCAACCCTGAGACCTACGACTTCTATGCATTGACCTACTGAAGGATGGGCATTGGACCTAAGCAGACGACACACCTTCTGAAGCTTCTCCCTGCGTTGATCTGTGAGGTAGATACGTTCTCAGAAAATGTAATCTTGTAGCCGGGACGAGAGAGCTCTTTTGTGTGTACAGTGTCTGGCCAGACTGCTTTGTGCTTCCACATAAGCAGCTGCAGATTACTTTTAATAGTGTAAGTATATTTTTATATAATAGTTTTATTTATAAATCATTGTATTTATGTATTAATTTTCATAAAGTAGTTTTAGCAGTGATGTTTAGGACTGCAGCTTCCATTTATATACAGGTAGCCCTCAGTTTACGCCGGGGTTAGGTTCCAGAAGGAATGGTTGTAAATTGAAACCATTGTAAATTGAAACCCAGTTTATAATGTAAGTCAATGGGAAGTGAGGGAGTTAGGTTCCAGGCCCCTCTCAAAAATGTCATAAGTAACACCTAATACATTATTTTTAAAGCTTTGAAATGAAGACTTTAAATGCTAAACAGCATTATAAACCTAATAAAATAATTACACAACACAGACTTCACTTGCATTTTTCTGCAAACAGTTCTTTCTATGCATTCCAATCTGGACTGATTTATAGACAGGAAGATCTTGTTCCTTTGAAATCTGCTTGATAGCTCAGGTCTGGTTAAACTGATTAATTTCCGTTTGCTTGGCTTTGCTGCAACATAAGCGGACAGCTCCACCTACTGGCTATTTTAATAAATGCACTGCTTCTCAATGCTTTTCAATAGCAGTCACATGACTGGGAAAAAAGGTTGTTATTCTGAAACGGTGTAAATTGAAACGTTGTAAAACGAGGGCCACCTGTATACATTTTGTTATCAGTAACATAGACCAAGATTGCAAGTTGTGCGCTAAACCAGTTGCGTAAATAACGCAAAAAAAATAGCAGAATTGCACTCTCCATAGCGCTGCCATTACAAGTTACTGAAAAACCTTCTTTTGTTGTGCGGTATGGTGCGTTAAGCTCCATACCGCACAAAACCCAAGGCCTGACTTGACATGCTCGTTTCCCCCCATAGACATCAATAGAGAGAAAGTGTTAGAAAAAAACTAACACCTGCGATCGCGGAATGGCGATCGCCGTAACACAATCCCCATGGATGTCTATGGGGAAAATAAAGTTATGTAAAAACACCCTAGCATAACCCCCTAGCCTAAATACCCCTAATCCGCAACTAAAGTTATTAACCCCTAAACCGCCGTCCCCGCATCGCTAACACCTAAATAAACCTATTAATCCCTAAACCGCCGGTCCCTTCACATCACTACTACTATAATAAACCTATTAACCCCTAAACCGCCAGTCCCCCACATCACTACTATTATAATAAACCTATTAACCCCTAAACCGTCGGCCCTCTACATCACAACTAATAAAATGAACCTATTAACCCCTAAACCGCCACCCCCACAACTTAATAAACCTAATTACACTGTTAACCCCTAAACTGCCATCCCCTACACAACAAACCTAATTAAACGATTAACCCCTAAACTGCCATCCCCCACAACGCAAATAACTAATTTAATCAATAAAAAAATACTACGTTAAAATTAAAATAAAAAATTCAAACATTACTTAAAAAAAACAACCTAAGATTAAATTAAATAAATCTAAAATTACAAAAAATAAAAAAAAATACAGAAAAAAATAAACCAAATTATCAAAAATAAAACCTAATCTAATACCCCTCTAAAAATAAAAAAGCCCCCCAAAATAAAAACACCCCCTAATCTAACACTAAACTACCAATAGTCCTTAAAAGGGCCTTTTGTAGGGCATTGCCCTAAGTTAAACAGCTCTTTTTACCTCAAAAATACAAATTAACCCCTAACAGTAAATCCCCCAACCCACCAAACCCCCTAAAATGAAAAACTTAACACTAAAAAAACCTAAGCTACCCATTGCCCCTAAAGGGGCATTTGTATGGGCATTGCCCTTAAAAAGTCTAACCCTGAAATAGGTACTCACCATTCCTGAAGTCTGGCGGTGAAGGTCTTCTTCCAGGCGGCGACATCTTCATCCAGCCCGGGGACCTCTTCTATCTTAGCCAATAGGATTTCAGTAGCTCTCATCCTATTGGCTGATTTGAATTTTTCAGCCAATAGGAATGCAAGGTACCCCAAATATAAAACGGGCACCTTGCATTCAAGCTTCAGTGTGCAGCATTGATCGCATGCTGGATGTATCCGAGCCGCTCCGCCATCGCCCTGGATGAAGATAGAAGAGGTCCCCGCACTGGATGAAGATGTCGCCGCCTGGAAAAAGACCTTCACTGCCGGACTTCAGGAATGGTGAATACCTATTTTGGGGTTAGACTAAGGTTTTTTTTATTTTTGGGGAGGTTTTTTTTTAATTTAGATTGGGGATTTTTTTTTTTTAAATGGGCTGCAAAATAGCCGATTGCCCTACAAAAAGCCCTTTTAAGAGCTATTGATAGCTTTGTGTTAGATTAGGGGTTTATTTTGGGGGGACTTTTTATTTTTATAGGGGTATTAGATTAGGTTTAACTTTTTTATTTTTGATAATTTTTTTTGTGTGTGTAATTTTTGACTTTTAAATTTCATTTTTATGACACGATGAGTCCACGGATCATCTTAATTACTAATGGGATAGCAGGAGGCGGCAAAGAGCACCACAGCAGAGCTGTTAAATAGCTCCAAACTTCCCTCCCACCCCAGTCATTCTCTTTGCCTACGTTAGTGATAGGAAGTGGTAAAGTGAGGTGTTAGAATAGATCTTCAATCAAGAGTTTATTATTTTTAAAGTAGTATAAGATTGTGCTGCTTTGTTCTAGGATGTAACTGTAGTCCATATCAGTCTCTTCAGTAGAGCAGTGGTGGCTTTAGAGCAATGGGAACTTGTGGGACATAATTCTCACTGCGCCTCACATATCTTGATGCTGCCCTATTTGTGAAAGTCTAAGGGAGAAAAATACTCAGTACTTTTTATTTCCACAGGCCAATGTGAGGGAGAGGACCTTGCAAGCCGGGTGTGCTGCCTTACTGCTGGGCAGATTTATAAGCTAAGAGATAATTTTCATTTCTGGGGTTTTTACGCAGAAAGATTGGCACTTCATTATATACTTGGACACGAGAGGACATTATCCCTAGGAGGGATAGGTCATAGGGCAGTTTCTGCAGGCACTGGGGACGTGGAGAAATGGCAATTATATTTATGTTTGGGGCGTACAGTTTCTGACAGTATAAAACTACTCCCATATTTATACTTGGTGGGTATTAGCAACTCCCTACGGCTTTATTGTACTTCAAACAGCCGACGGGGAGGTTAGATTTGTCTGTGCTTTATTTTTTTAGCCTGTTTGGTACAATCCTACTCCCGACAACCTCATTTACATATACTAGCCGACCGGGAGTTCTTAGCACTCAATTTCCGCCATGACGGAAGTTATTTTCAGACGGCACTTTCTTTCTAAAGTTTTAGCAGCCCGGGAAATTTATTTGGATATGCCCACGATGGGCGGAGCTAATCTATGCAGCATTCTGGCGCTCTGTGTTCATAGCCCTTATCCGAAACGGAAAGCGATGGTGGGTCTCCTGTTATGCAGTGTTACCTCTAAGGCTAGTTTTGTGAGTGGCCCAGCAGTGAAACAGTTAATTAGAACAATTACTAAACACGACTAAACAATGCAGACTGCAAAGTGTGATTCCATTTTTAACTGTTTCACTGCTGGGCTGCTCACAAATCTGGCCTTAGAGGGAACACGTTATGTCACGCAGCAGAGAGGCTTCACATTCCGTTTTTAAAGCCTTATTAAGGAATCGGATGGGTATTATGTTAGTTTCTCTCATCCGGCGGTAAACCTCAGCAGGACTTAGAGGTTGGGGATGTTTGGAGCTCAATTTGTAAATACATTATACGTTGCACAAAAATAAAGCAGTTTATTTTAACGTTTAAAGACGCAGTAACACCAATTTTATTTTTATTTTTTGTTGTTGATCAAGCTGTGAATACAGCGGTCCAGGAGGCCCTTCAACATGTGAATTAACATTTTGGATGTTAATAAAATAGTTGTTAGGCAGAGTTAGGACATTGCTCTTAAAATTTAAAGGCACAGTAACTCTAGTTAGGATATTCAAATTATTTTTGATTAAAATGTAAATGAAAGATATTACATATTCTTTACGCTGTGATAATAATTACTTTTCTATTCCTCATGCATGGAGAGGAATTTACAGGTCAGTGATAAACATCCTTTTCAGAGCCAACATTGTCTCAGATGCTGTTAAAAGATAAGATACATTATGACAATGTTCTATACATTCTGCAGCCTTCTCCAAAAGTGTCCTAAAAACTTAGTGTCCATTCAACCAGTGCCCTGCGCTTCCACCACGGCTCCTCCTGGAGTTACCTTGCAAGACATTGCTTCCCTTTTTTACTAGACAGTCGTTGTCATGCTGCAGGGAGAGCGCAAGAGGAAAAATAAACATTCAGTGAGCGAGGTTCCTGTCACGGTTGTTACTATCTTAGAGGTCCCCTCCCAGACGTGAGGAAGAGGATACTTCGGTAGCATCTGAGGATAAAATCTCAGTTTCTGACAGTATAATTCCTCCTGCTGATACTGAAGTTGTATCTTTCAGGTTTAAGATAGAACTCCTCCTTCTGTTACTTAAAGGGACACTCAATCAAAATTAAACTTTCATTATTCAGATAGAACATGCCATTTTAAACAACTTTCCAATTTACTTCCATTAACTAAATGTGCACAGTCTTTTTATATTTAAACTTTTTGAGTCAACAGCTCCTACTGAGCATGTGCAAGAATAAGTGTGTATGCATTTGTGAATGGCTGATGGCTGTCACATGGTACGTGTATGCATTTGCGAATGGCTAATGGCTGTCACATGGTACAGGGGGAGTGAAAAAAGACATAACTTTTAAAATTGTCAGAAAAAAAAAAATCTACTACTCATTTGAAGTTCAGAGTAAGTGCTATTGCATTGTTGTGTTATCTTGCATTTGTTGATTATGCAAATCTACTGTGTTGACTGCTCCTTTAAGGAGGTTTTAGCTACTCAGGACAACAACAATACCATGGTGGTTGTCAATATTAGGTGGTACCAAGATCATTGCTAAGGAATGGGAGAGAAGGTACCCCTTTTTTTCTCTTTGGAAGAGATTTTTACCCATAGCAAAGGAGTTCTGTCAGGCGGTATCCAAGGTGGAAGGGACAATTTCTACGCTCGGGAGTCCTACTATTCCCATAGAGGATAGTTGTTCCTTTAAGAATCCTAGGGATAAGAGGTTTGAGGGATTGCTCAGTAATGGCAACCTATGACTTGTATTGCCACTGTCACTTATGCGGCAGCATACTGGTTCATACGTTGTCTGGTTCCATTCGAACAGACACTCCCTCAAACAAATCCAGGATAAAATAAAGGCCTTTACGTTGGTCATCTCCTTTCTTACAGATGCTTCCCTTCAAGTATTTAGTGGGGAGCTAAGATTTCAGGCTTACCATATTGGCACACATTATGGTTAAGATTACTTTTTCGTTCCTTTCAAGATTTCAAGGGAATCCTTCTACTTCTTCCTCTGAGCAGGAGGGAGGTTTTGGCTTTCAAGAACATTTGGAGCCAGATAAGAGGCAAGGTGGCCTTACACTGGGTAGGAGACCTCTCCGACCTGGGAAAAAGTGTGTTCCTGTTCCGATTCAGGAACAGAGTTTGGGATTTTATTCTAATCTGGTAGTAGTTCCCAAAAAAGAGGGAAGCTTCAGTACTATTTTAGATCTCTAGAGTCTAAACAAATTTTAGATGTCAAGAATCTAATCAAATTCCTAAGTGTACCGTCCTTCAAGGTGGAAACTATTCGTTCCATTTTTCTTTTGATCCGGGAGGGTCATTTTATGAAGGCGGATTTAACGGACGCGCGCTTGCATTTTCACATTCTCAGGTAAACACTCCCAATTGTGGCTTTGCCCTTCGGCCTTGCCACAGCTCCAAGAATGTTCTAATAGGAGTCTGGGTTTGTTGTTGGCGGTGCTCGGTTACAGGGCATTGCTGGGGTACCCTTTCTGAAAGACAGCCTAGTCCAGGCGCAATCTTTTCAAGCAAGATTCCACATGAAAATGTTATCCCTTCTGTGATATCAAGGAGGGAAGGTAAATTTGGGAAGGTAAATTTGGTAAGGAGTTACTTAGTCACATGGACAAAGGTAACCTTCTTGGGAACCATAATAGATTCCCTATAAATTAAGTTTTTTTCCTGACAGAAGTCAGGAAATTAAAGATTTTCTTCAGTCTTCTCCTCTGCCATTAGTGGCTCAGTGCATGGAGGTAATCGGGCTGATGGTAGCGGCATGGGACATCATCCCATTTGCTCGGTTCCTTCTCAGACCTCGGCAGGTTATCATGCTCAGGCTATGGAATGGATTTGTCTCCTTGAATATTATTGGAGCAGGAGACAAGGGATTTCTTAAGGGTGGTTGCCTCTGGATCATCTATTCCAGGGAATCTGCTTTCGCAGACCATCTTGGATGTCTGTGACAACTGACGCCAACCTTCCAGGATGGGGAGCAGTCTAGGGCCCCCTAAAGGTTCAGGGAATGTTAGACTCTGTCAGAGTCTGCTCTTCCTATAATTCTGGAGCTGAGAGCGATCTTCAATGCTATTCTGGCCTGGCCCCTGTTAGCCTCGGTCCAGTTTATCTAGTTCCAGTTGGACACATATCTTCAGTTCATCAGGGAGGAACGAGGGGTTCCTTAGCGATAACAGAGGTATCCAAAATAATTCAATGGGCAGAGGCCCATTCTCGCTGTCTGTCGTCAATCCACATCCCAGGGGTGGACTCTGGGAGGCGGACTTCATGAACAGGCAGACCTTTCAGCCGGGGGAATGGGTACTCCATCTGGAAGTGTTTTATAGCTTGATTCTCAAATGAGGTCAGCCTGAATTAATTCTCATGGCATCTCAGCAGAATGCCAATCTTCTGAGGTGCGGGTCGAGGTCCAGGGACCCTCAGGTGGTACTGTTAGACGCCCCAGCGGTATTTTGGACCTTCAGTCTAGAAGGGAAGGGAGGAGCTATTTAACAGCTCTGCTGTGGTGCTCTTTGCCGCCTCCTGCTGACCAGGAGGTGAATATCCCATTAGTAATTAAGATGATCCGTGGACTCATTGTGTCAAAAAAGAAATACATTTATCAGGTAAGCATAAGTTTTCTTTTTTTGTAATTTTAGAATGATTTACTTTAATTTAAGGTTTTATTTTTTTAAGTAATGTTAAGATTTTTTATTTTAATTTTAACTTTGTATTTTTTTTATTTTATGTAATTGGGGTTAATTTAGGGGGTGTTAGGTTAGGGGGCTTAGTGATTAAATTAGTTATTTGAGTTGTGGGGGGATGGCAGTTTAGGGGTTAATATTGTTTAATTAGGTTTATTGTGTTGTGGGGATGGTGGTTTAGGGGTTAATAGTGCAATAAGGTTTATTGTGTGGTGGGGTGGCGGTTTAGGGGTTAATAGTTTTATTTTAGTAGTAGTTGCGTTGTGGGGGGGGGCAGCGGTTTAGGTATTAATAGGTTTATTTAGTCTTGGCTATGCAGGGGGTAGCAGTTTAGGGGTTAATAGGTCGCTTATGAGTGTTAGTGTACTTTGTAACATTTTTAGTTATGAGTTTTGCAAAATCCATAATTACTAGTCTCAGATAGCGGAATAGATTGCGGCGGTATAGACTATAACGCTAGCGACTTGTAATATGGGAGACCTGCATATTCCTCGCAATGGCTAATTTTTCAGCGGTGTAGCCGTACCACACAACTTGTAATTTTGCTGATAGTTTGCTAATTTGTGGGACACTCTCTTTTATTCTCCACCTCCTAAAGTTAATGTAGTGGAGATGTTTTTCTTGCTTGTAGTAAATTTTGCATCACAGATGAGCAAGCTATTGTAACCTTGATTACTCAGCAAACTTCAATTTCTGTGGATTGAGATAGAATACTAGTTCTGCTGGAAACGTTGCAATCCAGAATCCACAATTACTTTTGCTCAGTCCTTTATCCCGCATAGCTGCTGAGGAATTAGTGCAATGTAGGGGGGGGGGGGGGGGAGAATTAAAGTGAAGTTCTTACACCTGAGAAAACAAACCTATCCTTACAAACTGAAGAGATGGAAATCTGTGGCTCAATTTTGTTGGGCACGGTCAAATCTACTTATGAACATCTCAATTGTCTTGTCAATTTAAGTTGACATTGTGAAAGACAAAAACTTATCTTAGCTGCTCCCCTAGTCATATTTGCAAGAAGATAAACTAAAGTATTCACATAATTCAGTCTCCCCCTACAAAAAAACAAACAAAAAAAAAAAAACGACTTCTTGACCCCTTCTTAAAAATGTATGCAAGAAATTTCTGTGTGTTATAAAATATATTGGATTATTTTTCCTACAGACAACCTTTAACAGCTATTAAAAAGGCACATTATTTAACAAACAACAAACTTTTAAAATAAAGATAAATAAATTTATCAGGTAAGAATAAATTGTTTTATTTCTTGTTAGTGAGAGTCCATGATTCCTTACTGTTGGGAATTCATCACCTGGCCACCAGGAGGAGACGAAAATATACCCTATATTAGAGCTTTAATATCCCTCCTACTTCCTTGACCCTACCAGTATTTTGTATAGCAAGGAATAGGAGGAAGTAGTAAGAAAGATATCAGGGTAAAGAGGTGCAAAATAGAACTGTCAGGTGGATTTGTGGACTCTCACCATCAAGAAAGAAAGGAATTAATCAGGTAAGCATAAATTATCTTTTCCTTCTTAAGTTTCTGAGAGTACACGATTCCTTACTGTTGAAAACTAATACCCAAGCTAAGAAGTCCAAAAGGAAAATGGCAGGAAAAATGACAGAAAAACATAATTTATGTAAGAACTTACCTGATAAATTAATTTCTTTCATATTAGCAAGAGTCCATGAGCTAGTAACGTATGGGATATACATTCCTACCAGGAGGGGCAAAGTTTCCCAAACCTTAAAATGCCTATAAATACACCCCTCACCACACCCACAAATCAGTTTAACGAATAGCCAAGAAGTGGGGTGATAAGAAAAAAGTGCGAAAGCATATAAAATAAGGAATTGGAATAATTGTGCTTTATACAAAAAAATCATAAACCACCACAAAAAGGGTGGGCCTCATGGACTCTTGCTAATATGAAAGAAATGAATTTATCAGGTAAGTTCTTACATAAATTATGTTTTCTTTCATGTAATTAGCAAGAGTCCATGAGCTAGTGACGTATGGGATAATGACTACCCAAGATGTGGATCTTTCCACGCAAGAGTCACTAGAGAGGGAGGGATAAAATAAAGACAGCCAATTCCTGCTGAAAATAATCCACACCCAAAATAAAGTTTAATGAAAACATAAGCAGAAGATTCAAACTGAAACCGCTGCCTGAAGTACTTTTCTTCAGAAGAAGAAAACACATCAAAATGGTAGAATTTAGTAAAAGTATGCAAAGAGGACCAAGTTGCTGCTTTGCAAATCTGATCAACCGAAGCTTCATTCCTAAACGCCCAGGAAGTAGAAACTGACCTAGTAGAATGAGCTGTAATCCTTTGAGGCAGAGTCTTATCCGACTCGACATAGGCATGATGAATTAAAGATTTCAACCAAGATGCCAAGGAAATGGCAGAAGCTTTCCGGCCTTTTCTAGAACCAGAAAAGATGAAAAATAGACTAGAAGTCTTTCGGAAGACTTAGTAGCTTCAACATAATATTACAAAGCTCTAACAACATCCAAAGAATGCAATGATTTCTCCTTAGAATTATTAGGATTAGGACATAATGAAGGAACCACAATTTCTCTACTAATGTTGTTAGAATACACAACCTTAGGAAAAAATTCAAAAGAAGTTCGCAACACTGCCTTATCCTGATGAAAAATCAGAAAAGGAGACTCACAAGAAAGAGCAGATAATTCAGAGACTCTTCTGGCAGAAGAGATGGCCAAAAGAAACAAAACTTTCCAAGAAAGAAGTTTAATGTTCAAATGAATGCATGGGTTCAAAAGGAGGAGCTAGAAGAGCCCCCAGAACCAAATTCAAACTCCAAGGAGGAGAAATTGACTTAATGACAGGTTTTATACGAACCAAGTCTTGTACAAAACAATGAATATCAGGAAGATTAGCAATCTGTCTGTGAAAAAGAACAGAAAGGGCAGAGATTTGTCCTGTCAAGGAACTTGCGGACAAACCTTTATCTAAACCATCCTGAAGAAACTGTAAAAAAATTCTCGGAATTCTAAAAGAATGCCAGGAAAAATGATGAGAAGACACTAAGAAATATAAGTCTTCCAGACTCTATAATATATCTCTCTAGATACAGATTTACGAGCCTGTAACATAGTATTAATCACTGAGTCAGAGAAACCTCTTTGACCAAGAATCAAGCGTTCAATCTCCAAACCCTTAAATTTAAAGATTTGAGATCCTGATGGAAAAAAGGACCTTGCGACAGAAGGTCTGGTCTTAACAGAAGAGCCCACGGTTGGCAATAGGCCATCCGAAAAAGAATCCGTCCATGCTGGAGCTACCAGCAGAACAAACGAGCATTCCTTCAGAATCTTGGAGATTACTCTTGGAAGAAGAACTAGAGGCGGAGAGATATAGGCAGGATGATACTTCCAAGGAAGTGATAATGCATTCACTGCCTCCGCCTGAGGATCCCGGGGTCTGAACAGATACCTGGGAAGTTTCTTGTTTAGATGAGAAACCATCAGATCTATTTCTGGAAGTTCCCACATTTGAACAATCTGAAGAAATACCTCTGGGTGAAGAGACCATTCGCCCGGATACAACGTTTGATGACTGAGATAATACGCTTCCTAATTGTCTATACCTGGGAAATGAACCGCAGAGATTAGACAGGAGCTGGATTCCGCCCAAACCAGAATTCGAGATACTTCTTTCATAGCCAGAGGACTGTGAGTCCCTCCTTGATGATTGATGTATGCCACAGTTGTGACATTGTCTGTCTGAAAACAAATGAACGACTCTTCAGAAGAGGCCAAGACTGAAGAGCTCTGAAAAATTGCACGGAGTTCCAAAATATTGATCGGTAATCTCACCTCCTGAGATTCCCAAACCCCTTGTGCCGTCAGAGACCCCCACACAGCTCCCCAACCTGTAAGACTTGCATCTGTTGAAATTACAGACCAGGTCGGAAGAACAAAAGAAGCCCCCTGAACTAAACGATGGTGATCTGTCCACCACGTCAGAGAGTGTCGTACAATCGGTTTTAAAGATATTAATTGAGATATCTTTGTGTAATCCCTGCACCATTGGTTCAGCATACAGAGCTGAAGAGGTCGCATGTGAAAATGAGCAAAGGAGATCGCGTCCGATGCAGCAGTCATAAGACCTAAAATTTCCATGCATAAGGCTACCAAAGGGAATGATTGTGACTGAAGGTTTTGACAAGCTGATATCAATGTTAGACTTCTCTTGTCTGACAAAGACAGAGTTATAGACACTGAATCTACCTGAAAACCTAAAAAGGTTACCCTTGTCTGAGGAATCAATGAACTTTTTGGTAAATTGATCCTCCAACCATGATCTTGAAGAAACAACACAAGTTGATTCGTATGAGATTCTGTTAAATGTGAAGACTGAGCAAGTACCAAGATATCGTCCAAATAAGGAAATACCAATACCCTGTTCTCTGAATACAGACAGAAGGGCACCGAGAACCTTTGTAAAAATTCTTGGAGCTGATGCTAAGCCAAACGGTAGAGCCAAAAAACTGGTAATGCTTGTCTAAAAAAGAGAATCTCAGAAACTAAAAGTGATCTGGATGAATCGGAATATGCAGATATGCATCCTGTAAATCTATTGTAGACATATAATGCCCTTGCTGAACAAAAGGCAGGATAGTCCTTACAGTTACCATCTTGAATGTTGGTATCCTTACATAACGATTCAATATTGATAGATCCGGAACTGGTCTGAATTGACCTTCTTTGGTACAATGAAGAGATAGAAAAAAACCCCAGCCCCTGTTCCAGAACTGGAACTGGCATAATTACTCCAGCCAACTCTAGATCTGAAACACATTTCAGAAATGCTTGAGCCGTTGCTGGGTTTACTGGGACAAGGGAAAGAAAAAAATCTCTTTGCAGGAGGCCTTAACTTGAAGCCAATTCTGTACCCTTCTGAAACAATGTTCTGAAACCAGAGATTGTGAACGGAATTGATCCAAATTTCTTTGAAAAGAACGCAAACTGCCCCATACCAGCTGAGCTGGAATGAGGGCCGCACCTTCATGGGGACTTAGGAGCTGGCTTTGGGTTTCTATAAGGCTTGGATATATTCCAAAGTGAAGAAGGTTTCCAAACTGATACCGCTCCTGAGGATGAAGGATCAGGCTTTTGTTCCTTGTTGTGATGAAAGGAACGAAAACAATTATTAGACCTAAATTTACCTCAGATTTTTTATCCTGTGGTAAAAAAGTTCCCTTCCTTCCAGTAACAGTTGAGATAAAAGAATCCAACTGAGAACCGAATAATTTATTACCCTGGAAAGAAAGGGATAGCAAAGTTGACTTAGAAGACATATCAGCATTCCAAGTTTTAAGCCATAAAGCTCTTCTAGCTAAAATAGTTAGAGACATATACCCGACATCAATTCTAATGATATCAAAGATGGCATCACAAATAAAATAATTAGCATGTTATAGAATAATAATGCTATGAGAATTATGATCTGTTACTTGTTGCGCTAAAGCTTCTAACCAAAAAGTTGAAGCTGCAGCAACATCCTCTAAAAATATAGCAGGAGTAGAGACAGCCCCATTAACCTTAGGGATTTTGTCCCAAACTCTAATCTGTCAGATGGCACAGGATATAATTGCTTAAAACGTTTAAAAGGAGTAAATGAATTACCCAAATTATTCCATTCCCTGGAAATTACTTCAGAAATAGCATCAGGGACAGGAAACACTTCTGGAATAACTACAGGAGATTTAAAAATCTTATTTAAACGTTAAGTTTTAGTATCAAGAGGACCAGAATCCTCTATTTCTAATGCAATTAATACTTCTTTAAATAAAGAACGAATAAATTCCATCTTGAACAAATACAAAGATTTATCAGCATCAACCTCTGAGACAGAAACCTCTGAACCAGAAGAACCATTATCAGTATCAGAATGATGATGTTCATTTAAAAATTCATCTGAAAAAAGAGAAGTTTTAAAAGACTTTTATGTATACTAGAAGGAGAAATAACAGACATAGCCTTCTTAATAGATTTAGAAACAAAATCTCTTATGTTATCAGGAACACTCTGAGTATTAGATGTTGACGGAACAGCAACAGGTAATGTAACAGTACTAAAGGAAATTTTATCTGCATTAACAAGTTTGTCATAACATTTAATACAAACAACAGCTGAAGGAACAGATACCAAAAGTGATACACTTAGCTTTGGTAGCTCCAGCACCGGGCAGCGATTTTCCTGAAGTATCTTCTGACTCAGTTGCAACGTGGAACATCTTGCGATATGTAATAGAAAAAACAACATATAAAGCAAAATTGATCAAATTCCTTAAATGACAGTTTCAGGAATGGGAAAAAAATGCCAGTGAACAAGCTTCTAGCAACCAGAAGCAATAAATAATGAGACTTAAATAATGTGGAGACAAATTGACGCCCATATTTTTTTTTTAGCGCCAAATAAGACGCCCACATTATTTGGCGCAAAAAATGACGCCACATCCGGAACGCCAACACTTTTGACGCAAAAGAACGTCAAAAATTACGCAACTTCCGGCGACACGTATGACGCCGGAAACAGAAAAAATTTTTTGCGCCAAAAAAGTCCGCGCCAAGAATGAAGCAATAAAATGAAGCATTTTCAGCCCCCGCGAGCCTAACAGCCCACAGGGAAAAAGTCAAATTTTTTAAGGTAAGAAAAAATGATTGATTCAAATGCATTATCCCAAATATGAAACTGACTGTCTGAAAATAAGGAATGTTGAACATCCTGAGTCAAGGCAAATAAATGTTTGAATACATATATTTAGAACTTTATAAAAAAGTGCCCAACCATAGCTTAGTGTGTCACAGAAAATAAGACTTACTTACCCCAGGACACTCATCTACATGTTTGTAGAAAGCCAAACCAGTACTGAAACAAAAATCAGCAGAGGTAATGGTATATATATAAGAGTATATCGTCGATCTGAAAAGGGAGGTAAGAGATGAATCTCTACGACCGATAACAGAGAACCTATGAAATAGACCCCGTAGAAGGAGATCATTGCATTCAAATAGGCAATACTCTCCTCACATCCCTCTGACATTCACTGCACGCTGAGAGGAAAACCGGCTCCAACCTGCTGCGGAGCGCATATCAACGTAGAATCTAGCACAAACTTACTTCACCACCTCCATAGGAGGCAAAGTTTGTAAAACTGATTTGTGGGTGTGGTGAGGGGTGTATTTATAGGCATTTTAAGGTTTGGGAAACTTTGCCCCTCCTGGTAGGAATGTATATCCCATATGTCACTAGCTCATGGACTCTTGCTAATTACATGAAAGAAAGCAGACACCTATTAAACAGGAACCACAACCTGAAGTACCTTCCTGCCAAAAGCTGCATCTGCTGAAGAAAACACATCAAACTGATAACATTTTGTGGAAGTGTGCAAAATTGATGTTCAGGATGTAGAGACAGAACATATAAAATGGGCTGTAATTCATGAAGGCTGAGACTGACCAGCCTCCAAATAAGCACTATGAATCAAACTCTTTAACTATGAAGCCAAAGAAACTGAAGTAACCTTCTGACCCTTATGTTTGACTGAAAACAGAATAAACAAACTAGAAGACTGACAAAACTCCTTAATGGCCTGCAAATAGAACTTCAGAGCCCTAACCACATCCAGGTTATGCAGTAATCTTTCCTTAGATGTTTAGGATTGGGAAATAAAAAGGCACCACAATCTCTTGATTAATGTTCTGAGGAAACCACAGAAGGAAAAAACCCAGACAAAGTTAAAGGGACATTACAGTCAAAATCTAAATGCACAAAGATGAATTACATCTTTGAATAGAAACATATTTGCACTATACATGCATTAGCAAAAATGCTTCTAATAAAAGTTATTATTTTTGTGTTAACATTTTTCTCTGCACATGCATGTGAAGATAAGATAGATTATTTCACTGCACCCACATTTTAAATAATGCAGCTGCTCAGATCATCACTGGGGCTTGTATCATGCCAGCAATTAACAAATTGAGTCATTACCAGATGGTACCAGCACCTTAGGCTCTCTGAGTAAGTGCTGTGTTTAAAATGCTGGTGCACGGTGCATACTTCAATACACTATTGAAACAGCTATAGCTTTTATTAGAAGCATTTTTACTAATGCATGTATATTACAAAAATGCTTCTGTTCAATACCGAAATGCACCCAAGTGGATTCCAATTTTGGCTGGAATATCCCTTTAATAAAACAGCCCTGTCCTAGTGAAATACCAAATGTGGTAGATCATAAAAAAGAGCTGACAATTCAGATACTCTCCCAGTATAGCTAATAAAAATAAAACCTTCCAAGATAACAACTGAATATCCAGAATATGCATTAGTTCAAAGTGGGGATATTGCAAAACTCTGAGAACCAAATTCAAACCCCATGGAGGAGAAATAGGTTTGATGACTAGTTATTCTGATCAAAGCCTGAGTGAACGCTTGAATATCAGGAAGGCGGGCAACCTTCCTATGTAATAAAACTAAAAAAGCTAAGATCTGACATTTTAGAGTGCTGGCTGATAATCCCTTATCTAAGCCATCCTGAAGAAATTGTAGGACACAGGGTGGTCCAACAGAAGGAGGCTAAATGAACTATCCCAGAGACACTGTAGCAGGTCTGTGGTTACAACTCCAGCAAGGAGATTTAATTTGCACAGCTAGTACTCTCCAAAATACCTCTCTTCCAAGTTTTACCTTAAGGAAACAAAAGAACAAAATATCAAAGGAAAACTGAAAAAAATATTAAAACCTCTATATTCACCTGTTCCTATAAATGAGGCAAATAAATACTGGGAGGGTCAATGAAGTAGGAGGGAGATTAAAGCTCTGGTGTAAGGTGTCTTTACCACCTCCTGGTGGCTAGGTGATGAATTCCTAAGAGTAAAGAATCATCAAATCTCACCAACTTAAGAAAGAAATATTAATAAGATGAAACATTTGTGTATATATGTATATATATGAATAAAAGACATACATATCATGAAGTATAAAACTACATGCATGTCACTAATGGCAGGATTATTCAGTGGCCACATTACATTAAGCTCACACTTCATTTTAATATAATGCCTCAAAATAAAATTAATTATAAAGAATCACATTTTTAGATTAAATAACAAATAAATACAGATTAAGTTACTATTAGTTAGGGCAAAATGTATTACAAGGTGAATGCCCTGATCAGTTGCAGGCTATTTCATTTGAGCCTGAGATTTAAAGGGACAGTAAACCTAAAAAAACATAATTTATGCTTACCTGATAAATTTATTTCTCTTGTAGTGTATTCAGTCCACGGGTCATCCATTACTTATGGGATATATTCCCTTCCCAACAGGAAGTTGCAAGAGGATCACCCAAGCAGAGCTGCTATATAGCTCCTCCCCTCACATGTCATATCCAGTCATTCGACCGAAACAAGACGAGAAAGGAGAAACCATAGGGTGCAGTGGTGACTGGAGTATTAATTAAAATTTAGATCTGCCTTAAAAAAAGATAGGGCGGGCCGTGGACTGAATACACTACAAGAGAAATAAATTTATCAGGTAAGCATAAATTATGTTTTCTCTTGTTAAGTGTATTCAGTCCACGGGTCATCCATTACTTATGGGATACCAATACCAAAGCAAAGTACACGGATGATGGGAGGGACAAGGCAGGAACTTAAACGGAAGGAACCACTGCCTGTAGAACCTTTCTCCCAAAAACAGCCTCCGAAGAAGCAAAAGTGTAAAATTTGTAAAATTTTGAAAAGGTGTGAAGCGAAGACCAAGTCGCAGCCTTGCAAATCTGTTCAACAGAGGCCTCATTCTTAAAGGCCCAGGTGGAAGCCACAGCTCTAGTGGAATGAGCTGTAATTCTTTCAGGGGGCTGCTGTCCAGCAGTCTCATAGGCTAAACGTATTATGCTACGAAGCCAAAAGGAGAGAGAGGTTGCCGAAGCTTTTTGACCTCTCCTCTGTCCAGAGTAAACGACAAACAGGGAAGAAGTTTGACGAAAATCTTTAGTTGCCTGTAAATAGAATTTCAGGGCACGGACTACGTCCAGATTATGCAAAAGTCGTTCCTTCTTTGAAGAAGGATTAGTACATAATGATGGAACAACAATCTCCTGATTGATATTCCTGTTAGAGACTACCTTAGGTAAAAACCCAGGTTTAGTACGCAGAACTACCTTGTCTGAATGGAAAATCAGATAAGGAGAATCACAATGTAAGGCGGATAACTCAGAGACTCTTCGAGCCGAGGAAATAGCCATCAAAAACAGAACTTTCCAAGATAAAAGTTTAATATCAATGGAATGAAGGGGTTCAAACGGAACTCCTTGAAGAACTTTAAGAACCAAGTTTAAGCTCCACGGAGGAGCAACAGTTTTAAACACAGGCTTAATCCTAGCCAAAGCCTGACAAAAAGCCTGGACGTCTGGAACTTCTGCCAGACGCTTGTGCAAAAGAATAGACAGAGCAGAAATCTGTCCCTTTAAAGAACTAGCTGATAAGCCTTTTTCCAAACCCTCTTGGAGAAAAGACAATATCCAAGGAATCCTAACCTTACTCCATGAGTAACGCTTGGATTCGCACCAATACAGGTATTTACGCCATATCTTATGGTAGATTTTCCTGGTAACAGGCTTTCGTGCCTGTATTAAAGTATCAATAACTGACTCGGAGAAGCCACGCTTTGATAGGATCAAGCGTTCAATCTCCATGCAGTCAGTCTCAGAGAAATTAGATTTGGATGATTGAAAGGACCTTGTATTAGAACAGGGGTGTCAAACTCAAATTCATCGGGGGCCACATCAGCAGTTTGGTCACCCTCAAAGGGCCGGTTGTACAGGACTATATATATATATTATATCATGCTGGTGGTATTGATATTTAAAGAGCTAGGGAAGGCTTAGCAATGCATTAGGGCTAACAACTGCTGGCTTCTGCTTATTATGGGCCTCTGGTTGTGGTTTATTATAAAATTAATCAGTGAGTAGAGTAGTCAGTAATAAATTATAGATGGCGCCAGTGCCAGACCCTTCCCTTAAGTTCAGAGACCCCCATCAATATGTGGACAGACAGTGACACAGTGCGCCCCCCTCCCCCATCCCCAGCCTGGCCATTCAAGATTTTCCAGCAATCAATCTGTGGACAGACAGCAGTGACAGACAGTGCCCACCCTGGCCCCCCCATCCCCAGCCTGGCCATTCAAGATTCTCCTACCTGGCTGTACTGACGGTCGACACTGTGGACCTGGACTAGTTGTCTGACTCCACTCGTGACTGAGCTACCTGCAGCCTGCTGCCTGTCTGGAAACGTCACGTCAGGCGGCCATGGCTGCATCCCTCTGCTTTCTGCCGCTCTCATTCAGAGTGAGTGACGTTACGTGAGGCAAGTGAGCTGCGCCTGGTCACCAGTCCTCCACTGACACAATCACAATACGCATGCGTGGCGCGGCGTGCACTCACTCGGACCTCCCCCCCATAATGATCAATAGGCAGTATTAGGCTATCTATGCCGGGCGGCCGGGCCAGCACACTGTGGGAGGGAGAGGAGTGGGACGGGAGGCGGCAGTGACAGTCAGTGAGGAGGCACACAGGCAGGCTAGGCAGCAAGTCAGTACTCTGCAGGTGTACTCTGCTATGCATAATAATAATAAGGCGGCGGCTACACGGGCCACATGACAAGTTCTGGTGGGCCGGATTCGGCCCGCGGGCCTTGTGTTTGACACCCGTGTATTAGAAGGTCTTGCCTCAAAGGTAGAGTCCATGGTGGACAGGACGACATGTCCACTAGGTCTGCATACCAGGTCCTGCGTGGCCACGCAGGCGTTATCAGAATCACCGATGCTCTCTCCTGTTTGATCTTGGCAATCAGTCGAGGTAGCAGAGGAAACGGTGGAAACACATAAGCCATGTTGAAGAACCAAGGGGCTGCTAGAGCATCTATCAGCGTCGCTCCCGGGTCCCTGGACCTGGATCCGTAACGAGGAAGTTTGGCGTTCTGGCGAGACGCCATGAGATCCAGTTCTGGTTTGCCCCAACGATGGACCAGTTGAGCAAACACCTCCGGATGGAGTTCCCACTCCCCCGGATGAAAAGTCTGACGACTTAGAAAGTCCGCCTCCCAGTTCTCCACGCCTGGGATGTGGATCGCTGACAAGTGGCAAGAGTGAGACTCTGCCCAGCGAATTATCTTTGAGACTTCTAACATCGCTAGGGAGCTCCTGGTTCCCCCTTGATGGTTGATATAAGCCACAGTCGTGATATTGTCCGACTGAAATCTGATGAACCTCACTGTTGCTAACTGAGGCCAAGCTAGAAGAGCATTGACTATTGCCCTTAACTCCAGAATATTTATTGGGAGGAGTTTCTCCTCCTGAGTCCACGATCCCTGAGCCTTCAGGGAATTCCAGACTGCGCCCCAGCCTAGAAGGCTGGCATCTGTTGTTACAATCGTCCAATCTGGTCTGCGAAAGGTCATGCCCTTGGACAGATGGACCCGAGATAGCCACCAGAGAAGAGAATCTCTGGTCTCTTGATCCAGATTTAGTAGGGGGGACAAATCTGAGTAATCCCCATTCCACTGACCTAACATGCACAATTGCAGCGGTCTGAGATGCAGGCGCGCAAATGGCACTATGTCCATTGCCGCTACCATTAAGCCGATTACTTCCATGCACTGAGCCACTGACGGGCGTGGAATGGAATGAAGGACACAGCAAGCATTTAAAAGTTTTGATAACCTGGCCTCCGTCAGGTAAATTTTAATTTCCACAGAATCTATCAGAGTCCCCAGGAAGGAGACTCTTGTGAGTGGTTATAGAGAACTCTTTTCCATGTTCACCTTCCACCCATGCGACCTCAGAAATGCCAGAACTATCTCTGTATGAGACTTGGCAATTTGAAGCTTGACGCCTGTATCAGGATGTCGTCTAGATACGGAGCCACCGCTATGCCTCGCGGTCTTAGAACCACCAGAAGAGAGCCCAGCACCTTTGTAAAGATTCTCTGGGCCGTAGCCAACCCGAAGGGGAGAGCTACAAATTGGTAATGCCTGTCTAGAAAGGCAAACCTTAGCGACCGATGATGATCTTTGTGAATCGGTATGTGAAGGTAGGCATCCTTTAAATCCACTGTGGTCATGTACTGACCCTCTTGGATCATGGGTAGGATAGTCCGAATAGTTTCCATTTTGAATGATGGAACTCTTAGGAATTTGTTTAAGATCTTTAGGTCCAAAATTGGTCTGAAGGTACCCTCTTTCTTGGGAACCACGAACAGATTTGAATAAAATCCCTGTCCTTGTTCCGTCCGCGGAACTGGGTGGATCACCCCCATTACTAGGAGGTCTTGTACGCAGCGTAGGAATGCCTCTTTCTTTATCTGGTTTTCTGATAACCTTGAAAGATGAAATCTCCCTTGAGGAGGAGAAGCCTTGAAGTCCAGAAGATATCCCTGAGATATGATCTCCAACGCCCAGGGATCCTGGACATCTCTTGCCCGCGCCTGGGCGAAGAGAGAAAGTCTGCCCCCCACTAGATCCGTTTCCGGATAGGGGGCCATCCCTTCATGCTGTCTTAGGGGCAGTAGCAGGTTTTCTGGCCTGCTTGCCCTTGTTCCAGGACTGGTTAGTTTTCCAGGCCTGTCTGTAACGAGCAACAGTTCCTTACTGTTTTGGGGCGGAGGAAGTTGACGTTGCTCCTGCCTTGAAGTTTCGAAAGGCACGAAAATTAGACTGTTTGGCCTTCGATTTGGCCCTGTCCTGAGGAAGAGTATGACCCTTACCTCCAGTAATGTCAGCGATAATTTCTTTCAGGCCGGGCCCGAATAAGGTTTGCCCCTTGAAAGGAATATTAAGCAATTTAGATTTAGAAGTCACGTCAGCTGACCAGGATTTAAGCCATAGCGCTCTGCGCGCCTGGATGGCGAATCCGGAGTTCTTAGCCGTTAGTTTAGTTAAATGTACAATGGCATCAGAAACAAATGCATTAGCTAGCTTAAGAGCCTTAAGCTTGTCTATAATTTCATCCAATGGAGCTGAGTGAATGGCCTCTTGTAGAGACTCAAACCAGAATGCCGCAGCAGCAGTGACAGGCGCAATGCATGCAAGGGGCTGTAAGATAAAACCTTGTTGAACAAACATTTTCTTAAGGTAACCTAATTTTTTATCCATTGGATCCAAAAAAGCACAACTATCCTCCACCGGGATAGTGGTACGCTTAGCTAAAGTAGAAACTGCTCCCTCCACCTTAGGGACCGTCTGCCATAAGTCCCGTGTAGTGGCGTCTATTGGAAACATTTTCCTAAATATAGGAGGTGGGGAAAAGGGCACACCAGGTCTATCCCACTCCTTGCTAATAATTTCTGTAAGCCTTTTAGGTATAGGAAAAACGTCAGTACACACTGGTACTGTATAGTATCTATCCAGCCTACATAATTTCTCTGGAATTGCAACTGTGTTACAGTCATTCAGAGCCGCTAAAACCTCCCCTAGCAATACACGGAGGTTCTCAAGCTTAATTTAAAATTAGAGATCTCTGAATCCGGTTTCCCTGGATCAGATCCGTCACCCACAGAATGAAGCTCTCCGTCCTCATGTTCTGCAAACTGTGACGCAGTATCGGACATGGCTCTCATAGCACCAGCGCGCTCTGTTCTTATCCCAGAGCAATCGCGCTTGCCTCTTAATTCTGGCAATTTATATAATACTTCTGTCAGGGTATTATTCATAATAGTAGCCATGTCTTGTAAAGTGATTTGTATGGGCGTCCCTGAAGTACTTGGCGCCACAATATCACGCGCCTCCTGAGCGGGAGGCGAAGGTACTGACACGTGAGGAGAGTTAGTCGGCATAACTTCCCCCTCGTTGTCTGGTGATAATTCCTTTATAGATAAAGACTGACCTTTATTATTTAAAGTGAAATCAATACATTTATTACACATATTTCTATGGGGCTCCACACTGGCCTTCAAACATAGTGAACAAACAGATTCATCTGTGTCAGACATGTTTAAACAGACTAGCAGACTTGGAAAACACTGTAAATAATTTTACAAGCAATATAGAAAAATGCTACTGTGCCTTTAAGAAGCACAAAAAAAAAACTGTCAAACACACTGTCACAGGTCTGCTGTGACTGATTACCTCCCTCAAAATGACTTTTGAAGTCCCCTGAGCTCTCTAGAGACGTCCTGGGTCATGCAGGAAGAAGCAGGAAGACTGAGACTGAATTTTTACTGCGCAAAAAAGCGCTAAAATAGGCCCCTCCCACTCATTATTACAACATTGGGAGTTTCAGTTAACTGTTTCTATGCAGAAAAACAAGTCAGCCATGTGGAAAAATGTATGCCCCAAAAAGTTTTATCACCAATGTACCTCACAAAACGATTAAACATGCCAGCAAACGTTTTAAACATCCTTTTTTAAAGAGTATGTATCTCTATTGATAAGCCTGATACCAACCCTTTGCATTTAAGGCTTATAACATCACTTCAGTATTAATAGCATTTTCTTAGTCAAATTCCATTCCTTAGAAAATTACTTTACTGTATATATTTTAATCAGCCTGATACCAGTCACTTTCACTGCATTAAAGGCTTTACTTACATTACATCGGTATCAGCAGTATTTTCTTAGTCAATTCCATTCCTTAGAAAAATAATTTACTGCACATACCTTATTTGCAGGAGACCCCGCACGCTATTCCCTTTCTGAAGTTACCCCACTCCTCAGAATGTGCGAGAACAGCCAGTGGATCTTAGTTACTTCTGCTAAGATTATAGAAAACGCAGGCAGATTCTTCTTCCAAATACTGCCTGAGAAAAAACAGCACACTCCGGTGCCATTTAAAATAACAAACTTTTGATTGAAGAAATAAACTAAGTATAAAACACCACAGTCCTCTCACGACCTCCTATCTAGTTGAGTGTTGCAAGAGAATGACTGGATATGACATGTGAGGGGAGGAGCTATATAGCAGCTCTGCTTGGGTGATCCTCTTGCAACTTCCTGTTGGGAAGGGAATATATCCCATAAGTAATGGATGACCCGTGGACTGAATACACTTAACAAGAGAAATAATGTTATATAATTCTGCTGAGCGGGTCTGTTTTTTTTAGTCAGCGCATCGGGCCAGCTGTATAGTTACAGCCCGGCCCGACCGCGCCATGAGACTAAGTGCAGCTCGCTCCTGCTCTGTCAGACAGAGCAGGAGCGAGCTTCACTTAATGTTATGGCGCGGTCGGGCCGGGCTGTGACTATACAGCTGGCCCGATGCGTTGACTAAAAAAAACCCAGACCCGCTCAGCAGAGAGCGGGTCTGTAAAAGCGGTATGTTTTTTAAATATTAAAAGGGAAAAAAGGCTTTTATAGCTATAGCACCTAAATAATGTTATATAATTCTGCACTATGTGCAGAATTAAATAACATTATTTTTTAGGTTTACTGTCCCTTTAAACCGCTGCTTCATAAACCCTCTCTACCAAACTGGAGTTGGCAGATAAAAATCACCCCGGATTCATTCAACTGGGATGATTGACAAATTGGTTGCACGAGGGCGGTATTGCATGAGTGTTCCCCATGCAAATATAAATATGGGGAACACGTTTGCCCCACAATTTGCAATAAGATACGGAAAGGATCACTACATGTGAATCCTGTCCTCTCGCAAATTCTTGCCCTTAAAGGGACACTAAACCCAAAATTTTTCTTTCATAATTCAAGTAGAACACAATTTTAAACAACATTCCAATTTACTTCTATTATCTAATTTGCTTCATTCTTTAGATATCCTTTGTTGAAGAAATAGCAATGCAGATGGGTGAGCCAATCACGCGAGGCATCTATGTGCAGCAACCAATCAGCAGTTACTTAGCCTATCTAGATATGCTTTTAACCAAAATATATCAAGAGATTAAGGCAAATTAGATAATAGAAGTAAATTATAAAGTTATTTAAAAGTGCATGCTCTTTCTAAATCATGAAATAAAAAAATTGGGTTTCATGTCCCTTTAATCTAATTTAACTTTACTGAATTTGCTACACGGCCAAAATACAGATAGTTCAACTCTAAAAATAGCAGTACATTTATTCATACTGTTAAAAATCACACATTCTATATAACTCACTTTCAGATACAACTAGAAAAACAAAAAACATTCACATAATCATTGCTGCAAAAGATAAAGCAATTGAATTGCCATGTGATATTGTAGCTTTAAATATCATTCAGTAAATAATGGAAATAGCATCTCTTTAAATCCATGGAAAAGGTTTTTTTTTCATAAAATCTTGCGTAAATGCAAACACACATTTTTTTCTCTTATACAATAACCACGCACTTATTTTTGGCAATAAATTACTTATTTTTAAACCTGCTAAAACAGTCTGAACAATCTATTTAATTATGTTTTAGGAAAAGTGACAGTAAGTATATTAAGAAATTAGTCAACACAACAGTTGATAATTCAGCCATTAAATCAGCATGTAGCTTATGAGATCAGATTTCATGCTTCTTACTGTAAATAGTTTTTGAGATACCAGTACAGCATGTGGTAGCCAATTTTAATTTGCATAATTAAAGTTAAAAAATAAGCATTGGTTACAGTTCTAAAATTTAAACTCAGAGCATGAAGGAATACTGAAGAGAGCATGACATTTAAAGATGAGGTATTCACTAAACATAAAAAGTATTTTTAAAAGGGCCAAAAACAGCATTTAAGGATTATGTAGAAAACTAAAATAAAGAAAGGCAAACAAATAAATAGTAGTGCACATTTTTAAATAAAACAAAAAAACTTTGTAGCCTCAACTAAGTAGCGGTGATTCAAATAAAAAATGAAGTTACAAAATGATAAAATCTGATAAAGCATTACCAAATGATTATTTTTGACTAGTAATGCAAAGTAAAACAAGATTGTCAATGCATTTATTACTACTAATACATTTAGAAACAAGTTATAGAAAAACACTGGATTATACTAAACTTAAAAGGCCATTATAGTGAAAACCTTGCATGCGCTCACTCATTTTTATGTATATGGGGAGAGGGAAAGAGAGCGAGAAAGAGAAGGATAGAGGGAGATAAAGAGAAAAAGAGAGAATGTTATTGGTTCACTATAATGGCTATTTCAATTTAGTGTAATCCAATCTTCTGTGTTTATATAACATATTTCCATACAATGTATGCCAGTAATAGTAATACATATATGGACTCTGTATGTAAAAGAGAAGGGATTCTCAAACACATCAGGAATTTTTTTTGGTATGTTTCAAGAATGCACCCGACATACCTACAGTATCTTAATATTGTGTTACAGTTAAAATATAAAACACATTTATACTACTCTGAAGATAAGACTACATATAATCAAATAAGGTAAATTCATGTCTGGACAGATTTTTTCTTCTTCAAATTAATAGAGAAAAAAATACATGCAATAATTTATTAGAACATGTAAATTGCAAAGTTTTTCTCCCAACCAGTACTTTAACGTGTTTAAACCCCTTTGTTGGGTTTAAGCAAATATAGATAAAGGGTTGCTAGTTAAAAAATGACATTTTCGAACAAATTAAAGAAACTATAATGTCTATTTAACATGCAATCATTTTAAAGCATATAAACATGTGCTGTAATATTTTTGTACTGCAAATGAATACTATTATACACTATTTTCAAAATCAGAAAAAGTTTGTTAGCTAAAATTTAATGTCTGAATATAAACAGAATACTGACTTTTTTTTTTAAAGAAAACATGGGTCTGACAGAAAACACTTTTCTGCTTTCTATCTTCTTTTTCTAAAACTTTTTATGGAGATCTGTATCCGATTGCGTTGTGGATTATAATACTCTAACTCTGAGCCTGTGCTTGATCATAAATCTTTTAAATTATGTTAACAGTTGAAAAATAACAGTTCAGATCTTGATCGTACTGTTCAATCTTGTTTACGAAAGACATTCCATTCTGTGCATCCCTGGAATAGTCTGTTTTTCAATCGTTTACGGAACCAATTATTCAACAATTAGCAGTGCTGGCAAATACAATATTGGAATTTTAAATTTGTTTAATACAAAGTAATTAAAAAAAACAAAAACAAAAGAATACAATTACAAAAAGCTAAAATAATAGTTAAACTAATTAGAACACATGCAGGGCAATTGTGTTAAAAAACTGTATACATTATTACACTTCCTACTTTAAATAAATGCTTCTGAAAATTTGATTTTTTTTTTATTTTCTCAAAAGGTTTTGTCATATACCTGTTCAAGCAAAATCGTATGTAAACCATGTAAGTAAATAATACCAATAGCGGGTTGATGTTCTGAACGTTTACAAAAACAAAATTTATGCTTACCTTATAATTATTAATTTATAAAAATTAATTTCATGATGGTGAGAGTCCATGAGCCACCCCATGTGGGATTAAACTCCAAACCTGTACTGCTGCCAACTGTACAAAAAATAAGGGTGGGTCTCACCATCATAAAATCATTTTTTATCATCAGGTAAGCATGAATTTAGTTTGCTTTCATAAAATGGTGAGAGGCCATCAGCCGTCAAATGTGGGGTTCTAGAACCAAGCCGTGTAATGCAGGGATAAGAAAAATGAACTAATACAAAAAAACAAAAATTGATACTTACCTGATAAATTAATTTATTTCATGATGAGAGTCCAAGTGTGCAAATTTCTATCCTGACCACTAGGAGAAGGCAAAAGATACACCAGCACACAAGAGCTTTAAATCTCTCACACTTCCAATGATCCTCATACATATAGACAGGAAGATGAGGAATAAATAAAAGGAAAGAAAATGGAGAAAAAGAAGTGCAAAACAAGTACTGTTACCATCTGAAGAAAATAAAGGTGAGGATCATAGATTCTCACCATCATGAAATGTTTTCTTTCACCAGGTGGTGAGAGTCCAGGAGTCATCACATGTGGGAATTTATACCCAAGACCACCATGAAAAAAGGGGGGGGGGGTCAGGGATAAAAATTAAAGGTAGGCATACATTTACATTTACACAGTGTTCAAAGAAGGTCAAGTAGTTGCCTTGCAAATCTGATCAATAAAAACATCAATAAAAGTCCAAGAAGTGGCAACTGCTCAAGTAGAATGTGCAGTAATATGCTCATGGGTAGCTTCCCCACAGCCAAATATGCATTACAAATTAAGGCTTTAAAAGCCAGCAATCATTAATCCGTTGCAAGGCCCAGAAAAATGAACAAAAAGAGAAGATTAAAGTTTGAAAGCCTTTGTGGCTTGTATATAATATTTGAGAGATCTCACATCCTGACTGTGAAGAACATGCTCCTTAGAGTTCTTATGGGCTGGACAAAAATAAATAACCACAATTTCCTGATTAATAGTGTCTGTAGAGAACACCTTATGAAGAAATGAAAAGCTGTTGCAAAGAAGAGCCTTATCCTAATGAAAAAAAACAAAAAGAAGGTCTGGATGACAAAGCTGAAAGCTTCCTAGACAAAGTAGATAAAAGCAGGAGGTCTAAAGTTTGAAGAAACCTCAAAACCAGATTAAGATTCCAAAATTTTAATTCTGATCAGATCCTGAACAAAGGTCTAAAAATCTGGAATGTTAACAATTATCTTATAAAACAAAACAGAAAGAGCTATGTTTTCACCAGGGAGAGCGCTAAGGTAGCTATTAGTACTGACTAAAGGGAGGACACAGGAAATGTGTGAAATAGATTGACAAATTATGCTAAACAAAGCAATGATTACGGTATACATTAGGCAATATGTAAGCTCTGATTATTAATGGCTTGTTAGTTGCTAACAATGGCATACACTGGCAGGGAAGGAGATATCAGTCACCACACACAGGAGGAACTCCATCTCAACAGGCGACAAACACTTTATAGTAGATGTTAAGCATAGTCTAATCTCAACAGAAACAGTCCAAACTCACTGTGATGATCCCAAAAAGCAACACTGAATACAACTTTCATTCTGCATCTCTCCGTGCATGGTGTCAGAGACACAGTTGTGTCTTGCCTGCAGCTCTTTGCCCTCCCTTCCACAGAATCACAAACCAATTTTATTACAAGACTGTGAACAATATATAAACAAGCAGTGCAATTGCGATTTTCCTGAGAATTGTTTAAAAACATTAGTCATAATAAAGTTAGTTTCTCATAGCACTACGCAATACTGAAAGCCCTATTGTTTATGCCATGCACAGGAATGTAAAAAAGCTTTATTTATAAGTCCTTAGCTTGCCATTAACCAGAGATTTGAGGTCTTTATGAAAGAAGAGACCTTTAGACAGAAGTCCTGCGAAACCACACAATCAGTATTACAGATGCTCATTTTTGTTTAATCCAGGCTATCACTCTGGATGCCTGGATAGCAAAACAAAGGAATAAAGATGTAAATTAGATTGAACAGCCAGGGAGTCACTAAGGCATCTATAAGAGTCTCATTGCAATCCTAAAATAATGCACAAAATAATGGGACAGTTTGTCATTAAAGCAAGAGGCCATGAGATTTTTATCTGGCTTGCCCAAACAACTCACAATCTGGTCAAATACATCCTGATTCAGGGATCATTTGTCAGGCTGAAGGGACTGATGGCTGAGAATGTCCGCTTCTTAGTTGCCTACACCCAGAATGTGGATTGCCATAATCATGCATTGATGGAGCCCTTTAAAAGTAAGAATGTAGGCACTGAGTGTAATTCCTGTCTTAAAGGACCAGTAAACACAGCAGATTTGCATAATCAACAAATGCAAGATAATAAGACAATACAATAACATTTACTCTGAATTTCAAATGAGTAGTAGATTCTTTTCTAACACATTTCAAAGTTATGTATATTTCCACTCCCACTGTACCATGTGATAGCAATCAGCCAATCACAAATGCATATACGTATAGTCTGAGTTCTTGCACATGCTCAGTGGGAGCTGGTGACTCAAAAAAAGTGTAAATATAAAAGACTGTGCACATTTTTTTTTAATGGAAGTAATTTGGAAAGTTGTTTAAAATTACACGCTGTATCTGAATCATGAAAATGTAATAAAACCTGAGTGTCCCTTTAATATATACCAGTTCTGAAGAGCTCTAAAGATAAGTGGCATTCCAAGAGGTTGATGGTTAACCTCTCCTCCCATGGAGACCAGACTCCCTGTGCTCTCCGTTACCCCAGATTATACCCAAACCCTCTGTGGTGATCACCACCCATGATCGCCAAATAAAGAATGCTGCTTTAAGAAGAGATTGTTGAGTTTGCCACCGTCACTTGATCCTCAGACAGATTTTGTAGTCTGTTTCACTTCTGCAACATTCTCAGTTGTAGGGGAACTAAGTATTATTTTCCAAGCATTGGTGTACTTAAGGAAGGAAAGTCTAAGGAATGCATAGGCTCAAAGGGAGGAGATTGAAGTATCCTCAAGACCAGGTTAAGACTCCGGGGAGGTGTCGGAGGGTTGAATTGCAGGTCAAATTCAGATCAGAGCTTAAAGGGATAAGAAACATAAAAATGTTATATCTTAAAAAGAAAGATAATCCCTTTATTTACCATTCCCCAGTTTTGCATAACCAACACTGTTAGAGAAATATACTTTTTACCTCTGTAATGACCTTGTATCTAAGCTTCTGCTGACTGCCTCCTTATCTCAGATCTTTTGACAGACTTGCATTTCAGGCAATTAGTGCTGACTCAAATAACTTCACGTGCATGAGCACAGTTATCTATATGAAACACATGAACTAACACCCTGTAGCTGTGAAAAACTGTCAAATTCATTTAAAATGAGAGGTGGCCTTCAAGGGTTTAGAAATTAGCATATGAGCCTACCTAGGTGTAGCTTTCAACTAAGAATAACAAGAGAACAAAGCACATTTGATGATAAAAGTAAATTAGAAAGTTGTTTAAAATTACATGCCCTATCTGAATCATGAAAGTTTAATTTGGACTTAACTATCCCTTTAAACAATTTTCTGAATATCATTCAGCTTTCAAATCTTCCTGTCAAACAGAACAGGCAGAGTCGGAAAACCTTTATCTAAGCCACCCTGGAAAAAAGTAAGGTTCCTCCTTGATGATTGACATACGCAATAGCTATGACATTGTCCAAATAAAACCAAAGATTCTTAAAGGGACATGCAATTTTTTGAAAGCTAAACGTAGGTAGGCTCAAACTGATTTCTAAACTGTTGAAAAATGGCTCTTATCTCAGTGCATTTTGACAGCTTTTCAAAGTTAGGCAGTGCATGTTCATGTGTGGCAAATAGATAACATTGTGCTCACTCCTGTCGAGTTTTTTCCTAGAAGAGAATATCTATACATGCATATAAGATATATATAACACTTATGCATTTAAGCCTTTCTGCATTGTATGTCTCGTCTAAGCAACCTTTGGAAATCTACTTTGGCATTGGTAGCTTTATTGCGCTTATGTGGTGCACCACAAGTTTATTTATTTAAGATGGCAACTTGCTTGTACTACATTACAATATGGGGGACCCCTCACTTGTATGATTTTAAATGTTTATATATAAATGTATTTCTAATAAATATACTATACATTTTTGTGTATAGATCGATTGTATCTGTTTCTTCAACCATTTAGAATAGGATATAGTGTTATAGGTGCTGTTTGCCTAGACTTTTAGATCTTGCTTATTCCGTAAGATCTACTCTTCTCTTATATGCATGTATAAGCATAAATTTTGTTTTCTTTCCTAAGATATGGAGAGTCCACAACGTCATCAAATAATAGTGGGAACCAATACCCAAGCTAGAGGACACAGATGACTAGGGAGGGATAACAAGACAGGCAGACCTAAACAGAAGGCACAACCACTTGAAGAGGCAAAAGTATCAAATTTGGAATTTTTTTAAAAAGTATGCAGAGAGGACCAAGTTGCATCCTTGCAAATCTGTTCCACAGAAGCTTCATTTTTGAAAGCCCAAGAAGAGGAGAAAGCCCTAGTGGAATGAGCTGTAATTCTCTCAGGAGGTTGCTGTCCAGCTGTCTCATAAGCAAAATGAATTATACTTCTCAACCAGAGGGAAAGAAAAGTAGCAGTAGCCTTTTGACCCTTACGTTTTCCTGAGAAACAAACAAACAGGACAGAAGACTGGCGAAAACCCTCAGTCGCCTGAAGATAAAATTTTAAAGCATGCACAACATCCAAGTTGTGCAACAAGCACTCCTTATGACAAGAATGATTATGACAGAGAAGGAACAACAATTTCCTGATTAATGCAAAGCTGTGAGTTCCGAAACTCTCCTAGCAGAAGAGATAGCAATAAGAAACAAGACCTTCCAAGATTACAACTTAATATCTATGGAATGCATTGGCTCAAACAGAGTCTGATGCAAAACTTTAAAAACAAGGTTGAGACTCCAAGGAGGAGCAACAGACTTAAACACAGGCCTGATCCTGACCAGGGCCTGACAAACAAATTGGACGTCTGGCACATCCGCCAGACGCTTATGCAACCAAATAGATAATGCAGAAATCTGACCCTTCAAAGTACTGGCTGACAAACCCTTCTCCAGAGCATCCTGGAGAAAAGACAAAATCCTAGGAATCCTGACCCTACTCCAAGAGTAGCCCTTGGATTCACACCAGTACAGGTATTTACGCCATACCCTATGGTAAATCTTTCTAGTAACAGGCTTGCGAGCCTGAATTATGGTCTTAATGACCGACTCAGAAAAACCACCCATAGACAGAACTAAGCGTTCAATCTCCAAGTAGTCAGCTTCAGAGAAACGAGATTTGGATGAAGGAATGGACCCTGATATAGAAGGTCTTTCCTCAGAGGCAACCTCAAAGGTAGAAGAGATGACTCACTAGGTCTGCATACCAGATCCTGCAAGGCCATGCAGGAGCTATTAGAATTACCAACACTCTCTCCTGCTTGATACGAGCAATGACTCATGGAAGGAGCACCATCAGAGGAAACAGGTATGCTAAAATGAAATCCCAAGGAACCGCCAAAGCATCTACCAGGGCGGCCTGCAGATCTCTTGACCTTGAACCGTACCTTAGAAGTTTGGCGTTCTGCCGAGACACCATCAGATATAATTCCGGTACCCCCCATTTGAGGATTATCCTGGAAAACACCTCTGGATGGGGAGCCCACTCCCCGGGAAGAAAAGTCTGTCTGCTCAGGAAATCCGCTTCCCAGTGGTCTACTCCTGGAATGTGAATGGCAGATAAACAACAATTGTGAGCTTCCGCCCACTGGACAATCCAAACCACTTTCTAGATGGCTAAGGATCTACGAGTTCCTCCCTGGTGGGTTGATGTAAGCCACTGAGGTGATGTTGTCTGACTGGAATCTGATTAATCGGGCTATGGACAACTGAGGCCAAGCCATCAGAGCAATGTAAATCGCTCTCAACTAAAAAATGTTTATGGGGAGAGCATACTCCTCCCGGGCCCATAGTTCCTGCACCTTTAACGAGTCCCAGACTGCTCCCCAGCCCAGCAGGCTGCCGTCCGTGGTCACAATCACAGAGGAAGGTCTCCAGAAGCATGTGCCCTGAGAAAGATGTTCCTGAGAAAGCGACCACGGGAGAGTCTCTTGACGACTGATCTAGATCTATCCTCTGAGACAGATCCGAATGGTCTCCGTTCCATTGTCTGAGCATGCATAACTGCAGAGTTCTCAAATGGAATCGAGCAAAGGGAATGATGTCCATGGAAGCGACCATCAGACCAATTACCTCCATAAACTAAGCCACTGATGGCTGAACAGTAGACTGAAGATAGAGGCAAGAGGAGAGTATTTTTGATTTTCTGACCTCTGTCAGAAAAATGTTCATAGATAGGGAATCTATTGTGGTCCCCAAGAAAACCAACCTTGTAGCTGGAACAAGGGAACTCTTTCCCAGATACACTTTCCATCCGTGGGAACGTAGAAAAGAGAACAAGATCTCTGTATGAGAGTTTGCTTGTTGAAAAGATTGCGCCTGAACCAAGATGTCGTTTAGATAGGGCGCCGCTGCAATTCCCTGAGACCTGATCACGGCCAAGAGAGCCCCCAGAACCTTTGAGAAAATTCTGGGAGCTGTGGCAAGACCAAATGGAAGAGCCACAAACTGAAAGTGTTTGTCTAGAAAGGCGAATCTCAGGAATATGCATCCTTCAGGTCTATGGTCATCATTAACTGACCCTCTTTAAGGGACCCTCTTGGAAAAAATGGTTTCCATTTTGAAGGATGGTACCCTGAGAAACTTGTTGAGACACTTTAGGTCTAGAAAAGGACGGAAAGCTCCCTCTTTTTTAGGAACCATGAACAGATTTAAATAGAATCCTAGACCCTGTCCCTTTACAGGAACTATCACTCCCAGGGAAGAAAGGTCTGGAACACAGTTCCAGAATGCCTCTCTTTTTATCTGATCTGCAAATAACCTTGAGAGGTGGAACCTTCCCCTGGGAGGACACGTTTTGAATTCTATTTTGTAAACTTGAGATACTATGTCCACAGCCCATGGATCTGGGACATCTCATATCCATGCTTGACAAAACAGAGAAAGTCTGCCAACTTGATCCGATCCCAGATCGGGGGCAAACCCTTCATCCTGATTTAGACTCAGCAGCAGGATTCTTTGATTGCTTCCCCTTGTTCTAAGACTGATTGGGTTTCAAAGAAGACTTGGACTGTTTGTGCCAGGAAGAGGAAAAGGAAGACTTTCCTTTGAAGTTACGAAAGGAACGAAGATTACTCTGACGTCCTTTAGGTCTATTCTTATAGTCTTGTGGAAGAAAAGACCCTTTTCCACCTGTAATATCAGAAATTATTTCTGTAAGACCAGTTCCAAACAACGTTTTACCCTTGTAAGGAATTGCCAGAAGCTTGGACTTAGAAGAAACATCAGCTGACCAAGTTTTTAGCCTTAACACCCTGCGGGCTAGCACAGCGAAGTCAGATATTTTGGCTCCCAGTTTAATAACTTGCATGGTAGCATCAGAAATAAAGGAATTGGCTAGCTTAAGAGCCTTAATCCTGTCTTGGATCTCCTCCAAAGGAGTCTCTACCTGAAGAGAATCAGACAAGGCATCGAACCAAAAGGATGCCGCACTAGACACAGTGGCAATACAAACTGAAGGTTGCCATTGAAGACCTTGAAGAAAATACATCTTCATCAAATAAGCCTCCAGCTTTTTGTCCATTAGTTCCTTAAAAGAGCAGCTATCCTCTATAGGAATAGTAGTTCTCTTAGCCAAAGTAGAAATAGCCCCTTCTTCTTTAGGCACCGTGCGCCACAAATCTTTAATGGAGTCAGTGACAGGAAACATCCTTTTAAAGACAGGAGATGGGGAAAAAATCCCTGGCTTCTCCCATTCCTGTGCAATAATCTCCGTTGCACAGTCTGGAACAGGAAAAACTTCTGCAGAGGAAGAAACATTGTAATATCTATTAAGTTTACCAGATTTCTTAGGTTTGACGACAGGCGTATCAGAGTCGTCCAAAGTAGCCAAACCCTCCTTTCACAAAACGCAAAGGTGTTCAAGCTTAAATCAGAAAGATACTACTTCAGCATCAGAAGAAGGAATTATACTGTCCGAATCTGAGATTTTACCCTCAGAAGCTATTGAGGGGGAGCATCCTGTGTAGCAACAGACGGAACAAAAACCTTACTATCTGAATCTCTAATGTTCCTCTAACGTTTTCCCTTTAACATAGGAAAAGCAAATAATGCCGCAGATACCTGTGCAGCAATATCTGCAGGCAAATGTATGCCTCCAGGAGGCTGAAGAGAACCGCAGGGCACTGCATGTGATGCCATAGAGGCTTGGGATGTGAAAGGAGAAATCTGTGGCATTGCCTGAACAGCATCATCCTGAGAGACATTAGGCTCAGCAAAAATAACTTTATCTTTACATTTCAATGTCCTCTCTAAACATGAAAAAAATTGCATAGGAGTAACAATTTGGGCCTCTAAACACAGCAAACAGGTATTCATAAGAGCAAACTACTGCTCCATGTCAGACATAGCCCCAAAAACAGATGTAAGAGAAAAAAAATAAAAAAAATGTCACTGTCACTTTAAGAAAAATTTTCCTTCCCTTAAACTAACAATGAAAATTTACCCCAAGGAGGAAATTCATATGATATTGGCCACCTCTACACCTCAGATTAACTGAGGTGCTCCTACCTGACCTCTAACAGAATAACCACAACTTTAATCTGCAACTAAAAAGCCTCCAGTAGTCCGGATAGCCGCAGGAAGAAAGCGGCTCCGACATGAACCGCCGCTCCGGTCTCAAAGACAGAGGGGAAGAGCAAGCAAATCACATGACAAACCGAAGGGAGCTGCACCCACTAAAAAAGCGTGCAATCCCAGAACGACTATGTCACAATAAGCCCAATACTAACGATTGCTACCTGTCAGCAATTGAAAGCGTTATAATCCGGATGTGCTCTATATCTGCACATATCGCAATGTAGAGCTAAAAACGTCCCTCTCACAAGGATAAATGAGTCCCCAGAATTTATTGCAGCCATACTATTTTGAATGCAAGCCTCCATCTAGAAGACTGAAATGCACTTACCTGCAATCTAGCTGTCCGGCAGGGAAACAGCTCACAAGGTGTGAAAGGACACATACTCCTTACAGAGACCTGTGCAAACAAGAAAGAACAAAGTAAACTTACTCTGGCTTTCTATACTAGGGCAACAAACATGTTAGGAAAACGCAGCAAGGACCCCCTTACAAGTTCCTAACTGCTTTAAAGCCACCCCTACCCTACTGAAGAGATTAACGCGGACTACGACTAAACCCCCCCAAAAACTTGCTTGTAGCAAAAGAAATATAATTTTCTTCAGACACCAAAACTTCACCTCCTCCATTGAGAGAGGCAAAGAGAATGACTGGGGATTATGGGTAGGGGAGCTTTGCTGTGGTGCTCTTTGCCTCCTCCTGCTGGCCAGGAGTAATATTCCCATTAGTTCTTAGTTGATATCAGGAAAAAACACCAAACAAATACATAGGTCAAAAAACATCAACCACTATAGAATGTAATGCTAAGAGGGTAATGCATTAGTCTGCAAAACCCTGGAAAGGTATAAGTGCTTACCAAACCCCATGTACCTGGTTAAAGCACACATGAAGGAAAAAACATAATTTATGTAAGAACTTACCTGATAAATTCATTTCTTTCATATTAGCAAGAGTCCATGAGCTAGTGACGTATGGGATATACATTCCTACCAGGAGGGGCAAAGTTTCCCAAACCTTAAAATGCCTATAAATACACCCCTCACCACACCCACAATTCAGTTTAACGAATAGCCAAGAAGTGGGGTGATAAGAAAAAAGTGCGAAAGCATATAAAATAAGGAATTGGAATAATTGTGCTTTATACAAAAAAATCATAACCACCACAAAAAAAGGGCGGGCCTCATGGACTCTTGCTAATATGAAAGAAATGAATTTATCAGGTAAGTTCTTACATAAATTATGTTTTCTTTCATGTAATTAGCAAGAGTCCATGAGCTAGTGACGTATGGCATAATGACTACCCAAGATGTGGATCTTTCCACGCAAGAGTCACTAGAGAGGGAGGGATAAAATAAAGACAGCCAATTCCGCTGAAAAATTAATCCACTACCCAAATTAAAAGTTTCAATTTTAAAAATGAAAAAAACTGAAATTATAAGCAGAAGAATCAAACTGAAACAGCTGCCTGAAGTACTATTCTACCAAAAACTGCTTTTAAAGAAGAGAAAACATCAAAATGGTAGAATTTAGTAAAAGTATGCAAAGAAGACCAAGTCATTGCTTTGCAAATTTGATCAACAGAAGCTTCATTCTTAAAAAGCCCAGGAAGTAGAAACTGACCTAGTAGAATGAGCCGTAATCCTCTGAGACGAGGAATAATCCGACTCCAAATAAGCATAATGAATCAAAAGCTTAACCAAGATGCCAAAGAAATGGCAGAAGCCTTCTGACCTTCCTAAAACCAGAAAAGATAACAAATAGACTAGAAGTCTGTCTGAAATCTGAGTAGCTTCAACATAAGATTTCAAAACTCTTACCACATCCTAAAGAATGTAAGAATCTTACCAAAGAATTTTTAGGATTAGGACACAAGGAAAAGACAATAATTCCTCCACTAATGTTGTTAGAATTCACAACTTAGGTGAAAATTGAAATGAGTACAGCAAAAATACACTTTATCCTGATGAAAAATCAGAACAAGGAGATTCACAAGAAAGAACAGATAATTCAAAAACTGTTCTAGCTGAAGAGATGTCCAAAAAGAACAATACTTTCCATGAAAGTAATGAATGTCCAGAGCAAGCATATGCTCAAAATAGAAGAGCCTGAAAAACCTTCAGAACGCAATTAAGACTCCAAGGAGGAGAAATTGGCTTAATGACAGGTTTTATACGAATCAAAACCTGAAAAAAATGATGAATATCAGGAAGTAACACTGCCTTATCCTGATGAAAAATCAGAAAAGGATATTCACAAAAAAGAGCAGATAACTCAAAAACTCTTCTAGTAGAAGAAATAACCAAAAGGAACAATACTTTTCCAAGAAAGTAATTTAATGTTCAGAAAATGCATAGTTTCAAACGGAGGAGCCTGTAAAGCCCTCAGCACCAAATTGAGACTCCAAAGAGGAGAGATTGAATTAATGACAGGCTTGATATGGACCAAAGCCTGTACAACACAATGAATATCAGGATGATTAGCAATCTTTCTGTGAAAAAAGAAAAGAAAGAGTAGAGCTTTGTCCTAACAAAGAAATGAAGACAAAACCTTATCCAAACCAACCTGAAAAAATAATAAAATTCTATGAATTTTAAAAGAATGCCAAGAAAAGTAGGTCTTCCAGATTCAATATAAATCTTTCTAGAGACAGATTTATGAGCCTGAAACATAGTATTAATCAATGAGTCAGAAAAACTTCTATGACTAAAAAACCAAGCGTTCAATCTCCATCCCTTCAAATTTAATGATTTGAGATCCTGATGGAAAAAATGGCCTTGAGAAAGAAAAGGTCTGGTTTAAACGGAGGTGTCCAACGTTGGCAACTGACCATCCGAATGAGATTCGTATACCAAAACCTGAGAGGCCATGCTGGAGCTACCAGCATAACAAACAAATACTCCATAAGAATTTTGGAAGAAGAACTAGAGGCGGAAAGAAATAGGCAAAAAGATAATTCCAAAGAAATGTCAATGCATACACTACTTCCGCCTGACGATTCCCGGACCTTAATAGGCCCCTGGGAAGTTCTTTATTCAGATGAGATGAAAAACATATCTGGGTAAGAGAGACCATTCTCCCGGAAGAAAAGCTTGATTAACAGAGATAATCTGCTTCCCAAATATCTATACCTGGGAAAAAAACACATAATTTAGATAGGAGCTGGATTTAGCCCAAGCTAATATCCGAGACACTTCTGTCACAACCTAAGGACTGATAGTCCTACTCTGATGATTGACATACACCATAGTAGTGATATTGTCTGAAAAACATTAAACGTCTCTTCTTCAAAAAGAAACTAACTGAAAAACTCTGAGAAAGCACGGAGATCTAAAATATCAAATGGTAATCTCGCCTCCTGAGATTTCCAAACCCCTTGTGCTGACAGAGATCCTCAGACAGCCTCCCAACCAAAAAGACTCACATCTGTAGAGATCATGGTCCAGGTTGAAAGAAACGAAGAGACCTGTAGAACTAAATGATGGTGATCTTAACCACCAAATCAAGAGAGATAAATATTAGAATTCGAAGATTTAAAAAGCGAAATCCTAGAATCCCTGCACCATAATTCAGCATAAAAGACTGGAAAGGTTCTTTCTATTGAAAATGAGCAAAGGGAATTAAAACCAATGCTGTGACCTAAAACTTCTATGCATAAATAGCAACTGAAGGAAATAATAGAGACTAAAGGTACCGACAAACCGAACACAATAAAATTGTCCCTTGTCTGATAGAGACAAAGACAGTGACACAAACTATCTGGAAACCTAAAAAAGGTGACCCTTGTGTGAGGAATCAAGAGCTTTTGAAATAAAAAAAAGATCCTCTAACTATGTCCTGAAGAGCAAAGTGAATCATATGAGATTCCGCATCCTCAGAAAATAATCTGAATGAAAACAGAAAAATGAAAATATGCATTTATTGTATCTAATGAAAACAAATAATGCTATCACTGACCATAAAAAGGCAGAATAGTTTGAATAAAACTCCAAAACCCAGTTCCTAAAAATGGAACTGGAAGAAATACCCCAGAAGATTCCAGGTCTGAGCAGCGCTTGAACCTCATGGGTGCCCAGCCATGCTTCAACAGTACCCAAAATATATAGGACCGAAACACACTTAAAGAAAGTGTTAGCCTTACTGGAATAAAATCAAAGAAATTTGGACCGAATAGAACCAAATAAATTTCAAAGAAGTCTTAACCTGCCCCTTGCCAGCCAAGCTGGAATACGGCACGTACATCGCAATTTTAGGGAGCTGATTTCGAACTTAAAAATTTCCAATTAAAAACATGTTACTTGGGAAAGAATTCAGGAATTCGTTCCTTAATAAGAACAACCAAACTAGTATAAGCTTAAAGTTTTAGTCTTAGAACTCAATCTTGAAGCCCAGAGTAACAGTTAAGAATTGAATCCAATTATGAAACAAATAATTGATTATCTTAGAACAAAAGAAATATGGACTTTTTAAAAAATCACAAAATTCTTCTAGCTAAAATAGCTAAAGACATAGATTAACCCTCATTTGTGAAAATATTCAATAAAATGAAGACACAAATGAAATTATTAGCATGATAGTCCAGTTAAAGGACCAGTCAAAACAGTGGACATGCATAATCAATAAATGCAAAACAACAAGACAAATGCAACAGCACCTAGTCTAGTAAATGTTGTCCCTTAACAATGCTAAAATAAATCATAATCTGATACTTGATCTTAAAGTAAACAGAACAAAAATGAAGCAATTACAACATCCAAATAAATCACAGGACCAAGAAAAGTACCTGAAACTAAATAATTTTCCATAAATAAGATACAACCATCTAAAGGAAAATAAATACTATTTTGCTATAGAAACAATAGCATAATTAGTAGGAGTAGAGATAGCCCCAATAAATTGGAGAACCCTCCAAATTGAATTTAACTGCTGGCAAAGAATATAGTTTAAAACCTTTGAAGAAGGAATAAAAGAAAATTCTCAGCCTATTCCATTCCCTAGTATGAGGAATTGGAAGGAAAACCTCTGAAAACACAGAAGAATAAATAAGCAGAAATAGTGTCAGCTAGTCTTGAAAAAGAACTAGTTACCTTAATATCCAAAATAATCAACACCTTTACAACAAAGAACAAATGTACTTTAATAAAAAAATTAATAAAAAAGTAGATTTGTTAGTGTCAATATCTGATGAAGAAAATTCTGAATGAGAAAAAACATCATCAGAGAAGGATAAATCAGTATGTTGTTGGTCATTTGAAACTTCAATAATTAAAAAAAGAAGTGAAAAAGACCTAAAGATTTTATTAGAAGGCACAATGTCAGACAAAGCCTTTAAAATAGAATCAGAAAAATATTTCTTATAAATCTTCTAAATATTTCTTGTACATAAGATGTAAAAAGAATGGCAATATATAAAGCATAAATACTAATGGATTCTGCATGTAAAAGTTTATCATAATAACTTATTACAAATCATAGCTAAAGATAAACATTCATAACATTTAAAATAAATGAACTTAGCTTGGTAGGACTGAACTCAGTCAAGCGTTTTTCCAGAAGTAGCTTTTGATCCAGGGTCAATCTGAGACATCTTGCAATATGTAATAGAAAAAACAACATATAAAGCAAAATCTATCAAATTCCTTAAATGACAGTTTCAGGAATGGGAAAAAATGCCAATGAACAAGCTTCTAGCAACCAGAAGCAAATAAACAATGAGACTTAAATAATGTGGAGACAATAATGATGCCCATATTTTTAGCGCCAAAAAAGACACACTATTTGGCGCCTAAATGCTTTGGCGCCAAAAATGACGCTGCATCCGGTAACGCCGACATCTTTGGTGCAAAAAAAGTCAAAAAAATGACGCACATACAAACAACTTCCGGTGACAAGTATGACGCCGGAAATGACTAAGAAATTTTTTGCGCCAAAAAAGTCCGCGCCAAGAATGACACAATAAAATGAAGCATTTTCAGCCCCCGCGAGCCTAACAGCCCACAGGAAAAAAAGTCAAATTTTAAAGGTAAGAAAAAATTTAATATTCAAATGCATTATCCCAAATAATGAAACTGACTGTCTGAAATAAGGAATATTGAACATCCTGAATCAAGGCAAATAAATGTTTAAACACATATATTTAGAACTTTATATAAAAGTGCCCAACCATAGCTTAGAGTGTCACAGAAAATAAGACTTACTTACCCCAGGACACTCATCTACATATAGTAGAAAGCCAAACCAGTACTGAAACGAGAATCAGTAGAGGTAATGGTATATATAAGAGTATATCGTCGATCTGAAAAGGGAGGTAAGAGATGAATCTCTACGACCGATAACAGAGAACCTATCAAATAGACCCCGTAGAAGGAGATAATTAAATTCAAATAGGCAATACTCTCTTCACATCCCTCTGACATTCACTGCACGCTGAGAGGGAAACCGGGCTCCAGCCTGCTGCGGAGCGCATATCAACGAAGAATCTAGCACAAACTTACTTCACCACCTCCACGGGAGGCAAAGTTTGTAAAACTGAATTGTGGGTGTGGTGAGGGGTGTATTTATAGGCATTTTAAGGTTTGGGAAACTTTGCCCCTCCTGGTAGGAATGTATATCCCATACGTCACTAGCTCATGGACTCTTGCTAATTACATGAAAGAAAGATGGTTTCCATGAGGAGGGAAGGGATTAGCCATGATGTAATATATAAAGAAAACCATTTCCTGGAACCCCTATATTTTCTGCAGTGTCACACAATGTCCCTGTGGTAATCTAAGGCAACTGCTTTGTCCAACCGACGCCGTAGATAAGCTGTGAGCAATGTGTGTTTTGTAAGAAATTAAATGTGTTAACGCTGTCTTTGCCAGTTTCTTAAAGACAACACCTGCAAAATGGAATGTCAAAGTGCTGAAATTGAGCAAAATATAAATCCCTCTGGCCATGTGACTAATAAATAGTAAGACATGTATTGGTCCACTGGCAAGTACAGAATTTACTTACTATATAGATATATATCCGAAACGATTGTCTGAGGTTGCAATGTTCCTCAGAGAAGGATTATCTGGTTAGGCAGGGTCATACTGATACACTGCTCCCAGGTGGTAATTCACAATAGAACAAGCTACTTTCTGTTTGTATTTCCATTATGACCTTTGGAAAGTCTCTCAAAAGGGCGATGAAGGAAACCAAAATTGGACTCTGTCAAATGTGCTTAGAGGGATATGGCTGTACCTCACTAACGATCTTCTGGGGATGCCATGTCCATAGTTAAATGGAGGATTGCCTGGTACGTAAATATTAAAATCAAAAAGTTTTAAGTTTAATTTTATCACAAAATATCAAAATTAGACAGCAACTCCAGGGTGCCTGCATACTTTTCTTTTCTAAAATATATGTATGGTGAGAAATAAAATAGTTTATTTGAAACCATTGGAAGATTGTTTTCCATTAAGAATTACAGATGTCCACTTATCTTATTAGCAGGGATAAAATCTTTCTGTAAGGATTCTGTGAAAAAATGGCTTTAATACTGAGAGAATTACACATATTATAAAATAATAAAGGTTATATAAAAACATTCTCAGTATCTACCACTTATATGCATATATTCTGGTCCATCTGCAAACAGAAGATCACAAATTCCACAAAACATATTTTATGTTTGATTTTGCACTGGTTCCTTAGTTATATGCCACAAAGTTTATTACTGGGTTATATACAGCACCTTTTCAAATTATCCATAAATCTGCAATATTGTTTTCATATCTCCAAATGGAATCAGCTAATTGTAAATTATACTTGGTATGTTTGCACACAAGACTTCTGGGGATACTGAGGTTACAACAATCGACTTTGTAAGACCACTTTTATATAAAGCCTTATCAGCAGAACAAAAACCAAGACAAGTATTGATAAAGCCATATATTGTCACAGACTTTTCCAGTAATGATGTGCAATGCAATTTATTTCAGACTTGAAGCAGGATACATTTATAAATTCTGAGTATACAAGAAGTGCAATGTTTATGGTCTTGAAAAAGTTTATTAGAGAAAAAAAAAAAAGTTTCTGCTTTACTTGAAGAAACATTTATACAGGGTATGAGCTATTTGGATATTATGAAAATCAATACAACATAAAATAAAACTAAATTTCATTTGTAGAATTAATTCATTAGAATTTTTTGACGTGAAATAACCTTTCCAACAAGCTATGTAATTCTATGATTCTGGAATACATTAAAAAATCCTTAAAAAGGGAAATGAAACCCAATATTTTTCTTTCTTGATTCAGATAGTGAATACAATTTTAAGCAACATTCCAATGTATTTCTATGATCTAATATGCTTAATTCTTTAGATATCCTTTGTTAAAGAAATATCAATGCACAGGGGTGAGCCAATCACACAAGACATCTTTGTGCAGCAACCAATCAGCAGCTACTGAGCCTATTTAGATATGCTTTCAACAAATGATATCAAGAGAATAAAGACAATTAGATAATAGAAGTACATTGGGAAGTTGTTTAAAAACATAAATTATGCTTACCTGATAATTCAATTCCCATCATTACGATGAGAGTCCACAGCTTCATTCATTACTTGTCGGAATACAGAACCTGGCCACCAGGAGGAGGCAGACACACCCCAGCCAAAGGCTTAAATACCTCCCCCACTCCCCTCATCCCCAGTCATTCTGCTGAGGGAAAAAGCAACAGTAGGAGAAAAATAGTATATATATATATTATAAATGGTGCCAGAAGAAAAAAACTAAATAAATTTAGGTCCGCCCAACAGAGAACTGGACGGGAGCCGTGGTCTCTCCTCGTAATGATGGAAATTAAATTATCAGGTAAGCATAATTTATGTTTTCCATCTAATACAAGGAAAGTCCACGGCTTCATCTATTACTTGTGGGAAACAAATACCCAAGCTCTAGAGGACACTGAATTGAAAAAAAAAAAAACGGGAGGGAAAAAAGGGAGGCGGACCCTATTCTGAGGGCACTACAGCCTACAAAACCTTTCTCCCAGCCGAAGCAAAAACATCAAATTTGTAAAACTTTGAAAAAGTATGTAAGGAGGACCAGGTAGCTGCCTTACAAATCTGCTCCATAGAAGGCTCATTCTTAAAGGCCCAAGAAGAAGCCACAGCTCTAGTTGAGTGAGCCGTAATCCTCTGAGGAGGCTTATGTCCCGCTGTCTCATAAGCCAAGCGAATCATGCTCTTCAGCCAAAAGGATAGGGAAGTGGAAGAAGCCTTCTGCCCTTTGAACTTCCCCGAATTGACAACAAACAATACTGAAGTCTGTCTGAAATCTCTCGTAGCCTAAAGATAAAACTTCAAAGCTCGAACCACATTCAAGTTATGAAGTAACCGTTCTTTTGAAGAGGAGGAGTTAGGACACAAGGAAGGAACAACAATCTCCAGATTAATGCTGCGATAATGCATAGGCTCAAACTGGATCTTCTGCAAAACCCTAAGAACCAGATTCAAACTCCAAGGAGGAGCAGAATGTCTGAATACAGGCCTAATCCTGGATAGAGCCTGAACAAAAGACACTATATCAGGGAGCTCAGCGAGCTTCTTGTGTAGCAACATAGAGCAGAAATCTGACCCCTTCAGGAACTGGCGGCAAGTCCCTTCTCCAAACCATCCAGGAGGAAGGAAAGAATCCTGGATACCCCTGACCTTGTGCCAGGAATATCTGCGAGTTTCACACCAGCGTAAGTAGGTCCTCCACACCTTATGATAGATGCGACGGGTAACCGGCTTTCTGGCTTGAATGAGAGCATCAATTATCCTCTCAGAAAATTCTCTTCTAGCTAAGACTAAGCGTTCAATCTCCACGCAGTCAGCCTCAGAGAATCTAGATTCTGATGCACAAAGGGACCCTGTACCAGCAGATCCCTGCAACAGGGCAATCTCCATGGAGGGGACGTTGACATCCCCACTAAATCCACAAACCAAGTCCTCCGCGGCCATGACAGAGCAATCAGAATATTTGACGTTTGGTCCTGCTTGATGCGTGCCACTACACAAGGTAGAAGTGGTGACGGTGGAAATATGTAAACTAAGTTGAATACCCAAGGCACTGCTAAGGCATCTATCAGTTCTGCCTGGGGATCCCTGGACCGCGACCCGTATCTGGGTAGCTTGAAGTTGAGTCTGGACGCCATGAGATCTATCTCCGGAGTCCCCCAACTGTTGCAAATCTCCTTAAACACTTTGGGGTGAAGAGACCATTCCCCCGGATGAAACGACTGTCTGCTGAGAAAATCCGCTTCCCAGTTATCCACACCAGGGATGTGGATCACTTATAGCGAGCAGTCGTGGGCCTCCGCCCACTGCAGAATCCGAGATACTTCCCTTATCGCTAGGGAGCTCCTTGTTCCCCCTTGTTGGTTGAGGTAATATTGTCCTACTTAAATCTGATAAACTTGGACAAACCCAGGAGGGGCCAAGTCCCCAGAGCGTTGAAGATCGCACAAAGTTCTAGGATGTTGATATGTAGAAAAGACTCCTTCCGATTCTACCTGCCCTGTGCCTTCCTGGCACCCCAAACCGCTCCCCAACCTGAGAGACTCGCGTCCGTAGTCACAACCTCCCAAGCTGGTCTGAGGAAGGATGTCCCCTGGAACAGCTGATCTGGACGGAGCCACCAAGAGAGAGATTCCTGCGACCCGTTGTCCAGAGAGATCAGTTGGGATAGGTCCGAATGATTGCTGTTCCACTGCCTCAGCATGCACAGCTGAAGAGGCCAGAGAAGGAATCTGGCGAAAGGAATGACATCTATAGTGGATACCATGAGCCCAATCACCTCCATGCACCGGGCCACTGATGGCCATGAGGAGGACTGAAGGGCCATACAGCTGAAGACCATTTTGTGACGTCTCTGGTCTGTTAGGAATATTTTCATGGCTATGGAGTCTATTATCGTGCCCAGGAACTTAACTCTGGTACTGGGAACCAAAAAACTCTTTCCTGAGTTTATCTTCCAACCATGAGATCGCAGAAGAGCTCCCGAATGGTCCACTGCCAGCTGGTAGGACGGAGCCTGAACCAGGATGTTGTCCAGATAAGGAGCAACTGCTATCCCTCTGGATCTTGCCACCTCAAGCAGAGTTCCCAGAATCTTCGTGAAGATTTGTGGAGCAGTAGCCAGCCTGAAGGGAACAGCTACAAACTGGAAGTGCTGATCCAGAAAGGCGAACCTTAAGAACCTGAAGTGATCTTTGTATATTGGCACATGAAGGTAAGCGTCCTTCAAGTCTATCGTGGTCATAAACTGAACCTCTTGAACTAGGGGCAATATAGACCATATTGTCTCCATTTTGAACGATGGAACGGACAGAAACTTGTTCAAGCACTTTAGGTCAAGAATCGGGCAAAAAATGCCCTCCTTCTTTGGTACCATGAAAAGGTTTGAATAGTACCCTAGACCCCTTTCTGTTAGATGTACCGGTACAATTACTCCTAGAGAGGAGAGATCCCTCACGCACTCTAGAAATGCATCCTGTTTCTCTGGTTTTGATGATAGATTTGACAAAAGGAATCTGCCCCTGGGAGGATGCGTTTTGAAACCTATCCTGTAACCCTGGGCAACAACTTCCAGAACCCAAGGATCCTGGTCTGTGACGAAAGGCAAAGAATGACAGGGGGAAAACGGGAGTGGGGGAGGTATTTAAAGCCTTTGGCTGGGGTGTCTTTGCCTCCTTTGGCCAGGTTTTGTATTCCCACAAGTAATGAATGAAGCCGTGGACTCTCCTCGTATTAGATGGAAATTGCATGCTCTTTCTAAATGATGAAAGAAAAAAATTGGGGTTCATGTCCCTTTAATGAATAAGCATAAGGAGGCACCACTGTATGTTTTGTAGAATCCTATTTGGTTAACACACTAAATAACTTTTTGTTTGCACTACGCATTAATGTAGATATAAAAACACGTCACTGGCTCATGGTTATGCAAAAGCTGAAAGTTAAATGAAAACAAATGACTTGCTGATTGTTCCATAGCAGATAATGAGGGGGGGGCAGCTGTATGTAAGTAGATTGCTATATAATGCTAGGAAGGGGGGAAACAATCACATAATTGTCTGCCTTTAGCAAACTTTTCTTTAATAATTTGCTTCATATACACTACTGCTTGGTCAAAGGGTTTAAACACAGTTAAATTCAGCACCAATACACTTCTGCTCCGAAGATAAAGATGGGCACAGACTGGCGGCTATGCACATATGCCTTCCTAGATGGGCTCACTGGTACATGTGTACTTTTTAACAGTATACAGAAAAATCTTTACCTCAGAACTACAAAGAATAATAAATTTGCAGAAAAGCCTGGTTGTAACAGATTGAAAAACTAACCTGTTTTTAAATATGTATCCTTGAGCGGCAATAAACAATTACTTACTTTTTGTAATAAGGGCATACAATATAAACTTTCTGCTTTATACAAATGTTTCACTGTAGCTACATTAATTTTAATCCATAAGAACATTGCAAATCTCATGTAAAGAGTGCTTCTTTATTAGGAGTGGACCTGCATTATTAGGTAAAATGATTGCAGAGTAAATTCATCAAGAAACAGACACCTTAATGGCATTGAATTCACTTCTCAATCATTTATGAAGAACAGCATAAAAATCTTACCTTGGATAAGAGGGTCAACTTACTATGTTTATGGTTTGCACATAAAGACATGCAAATGACATATAAGCAGTTCAATATTTAATTACATTTGTTTTCAGTAATATATACGATATATATATATATATATATATATATATATATATATATATATATACATATATATGAGAGAAGCAATAAGGGTATAGAAAAAACAACAAAACGAACATACCACAAACATCACCCGGAAGTTATTCAAATCTGTGAAAAACTCTTCCACTGAAACTTTTTTTGGATCAACCACATAGTAATCCATGACATTTTGGTACAGCTTTTCCATGTTCTCGAACATTCTTGATATCTTCTTAAACTGTTCTCTGGCACAGACAGCAAAACTGTAAGTATTTGTTAAGGTAATAAAACACGGATTGCTAAAAAAGTAAAAAGAAAAATATGAAAGCCAATTTTTTCTTTCATGAGTACGTTAGAGCATACAATGACAACATGTATACAGCCACTACTCGCCAGCTACCTCCCAGCCTACTTATGTTTTTCAATAAAGGATATCAAAACAATGACGCTAATTAGATAAAAGAAGTAAATTGGAAAGTGATTTAAAATTGCATGCTCTATCTGAATTGTATATTTTTACTTTACTGTATCTGCGCCACACAAATAAATGGTAAGATATTTACTAAAAACAATAATCTTTCTGACTACAATGCATGACCGATGGGTCACTGGTAGTGGATGCTAATTGTAACATTACAGATAACCTCATATTAATTACTGACACATTAGATACATTCTACTGTAACAGAAAGATGATGTATATATCCCAAAAAAGTAAATCTTTTAAAGTGTATACAATTTGAGAATTCAAATGGAACTCAAACGTATAAACACAAAGCAAATTATACTTACACAGTTCGCATTCATAGTAGACATATCTATGTGACAAGTTTATCTCCTGATCACCACATAAAACAGGACATTTAGGACAAGATTACAGTGGAGCATAAAATATCGCTTTCTCTAAAGCCATATTTGCACTCTACTTTGTAATACCAGCACACTATTACGAGTTAGGTGCAATATGAAAGAATAACTGTCCAAATGGTGCTCTCTCCATATGGCCCTTTTCTTGTAGCTAGAGTGCTGATTGGACAACAATTAAAACTGTAAGCTCACAGAAAAAATTGACTTTTGAAGTGCGCCACGGAGCACGGGGAATTTGAATTTCATATCTATGCTAAAAAGTAGGTTATAGCGCATCTTCATTGCAACTGCTAAATTAAACTCCATCTAAAATATCACTAACATTCCGGATCTGTTCTTATAAACGGGAGAGTTTACCATCACTTTAATAAGATACTAGCACCTACTAAAAGAGCTACTGTTAGTGGAACAAACAAAGAACCAATACATATAATGCGTGAAATGAATCAAGTAAAAAAACGCATCAAATACAACGTAAGTCATTTTGTAACTTTAGTAGTTTTTAGCTCCTGTTTAAATCCTTGATTTTGCCACATGCAACACATATGTCCATGTATTTCATTTGTTCAGTTCCAGTACCTTCTCTACTTGTGTCTTCATAAGTATTTTTGAAATAAAGGGGAGAAAGACAATAAGAAACAGTTTTTTGTTTTTTTCAACTAAAAAACCTCCCCAATTTTTTTTTATTTTTTTTTTAAATCAGTATAATTTTTGGTAACAAATGCAACAGTTACATTTTGTTTTAATGTAAAATATAGAGGCAGTTTCCCAGAGATGCATTTATACTAAATATAAGTTTACATATTTAATATACCCAACGGTACAAATCATATAAACCTACGAATGTGTTCTCTATTATTGAAATGTGCCTGAGAACGTCTTACATTAGATTTTTACATTTAATAATACCTGTTAACATCTTGCAGTGAGCTTAAAGCGGCAATCATAAGTAGCTACTGTGAGAATTACACAACCCAATCGCTTCAAGTTATGACAAAACTGTAAACTAATGAGTTAGATTTTACAGGGTTCTCTCTCACAGGAATAAGAGAATTCAGCGCAGCTTCTAAAGCAAAAGGGGTTTAACATGATTTTGTAATAGGATTTTATAAACAAGGCTATCAAACTTCATTAGAATAAAGTGGCACATAAATCAAAACAATATGTTCTTATAATAGAAGTAGCAAGAAAATTGTGCTATGTGTCAAAACTTTAGCAAGTTACATTAAATGGATTGTTACATTACGCTTTCCAATACTGTGCATTACTGATGCAAATTAAATGTGTCAATTAAATGTGTGGGTGTGTATATTCATTTTTAGTTGGTACTTCTTGTTAGGTAATATATGAAAGCATCGGTCGACATGTTCAAAATCTAGGAGTCGGGTGTATTTGTATATGTGTGTGTATATGTCTGAGGACAGACTTATTGTCCGAAAACGTTCACAGTAAAGTGATTCTTTTGCAACAAATTCCTTTGGAGTGCACTCTGTTGTTTCCTATGCTTTGCTTTTGCTGCACCCAGGGTCTTAAAGAAAAAGTCAGGAGTGCGGTCTGTTTCCTGTATATATATATATATATAAATTATCAAAACTGTTTTAAACAAGGCTACTAGTAAGAGTACAAATAAACATGATTACATAACAATCATAAACACCCCATTTTATGTTGCATAATTAAGTAAAACATAAAACCCAGTAATAAATGCACAAAATTATAAGATTAATATGAAATTTAAATACATAAATATACCGGAATCCCCACATAACTATTCAGTTAAAAAAAAAAAATATGAACTTAACTTTCCCACATTTTTAAAATATTCGTTCAGAGCGAACTACTTTTCTGCGTCAGTGTTACTATAAATGTTTAAAGCACATTCTGCCTTGTTTAGCGGTTACAACATAGGTACTCTCTCTATACAATTTAAATATGTAATTAGAGTACACTATAAAAGGAGACCATTAACAAGAAGTTTGTTGAACAACAGAGAACTACAACAATTATCTCCACAACACATCTTACATAAGGAAATTAAACAAACTACATAAAGGCACAATTGCTTGAGAGTTATTTTAAATTATCAGACTTGCTGAACAGATAAAAAGTTTTTAAATACTTTGATCATACAAATGATTAGTAAAATTTGCAGTTAGGGTAGATTAACTACATTAGCTTGTAAAACTAGAGCTGGAACATGCCACAGCCATTTTAAACTTCAGCAACTGAGCCCCATCAACTCACATCTCTGTTGCACTGAAATAGCTTATAGAAAGACCTGAGCTGCAACTTTTTAGTAACAATAAACTACTCCACCCTCAACCCTTGCTGCAAATCTGCCCCAGGACAACAGCCAATGGGACAACTCACACTTTGGCCAAGCAGCATTCTGGGTATTGTAGTTTCCAGCCACATGGGCTTGAAAAGATTAAGCCACTCCACACTATATTTTTGGATCTGCTGACAAAGGAAGGTAGCAGTGGGCATACAGTCGCAGGGATTCATTTTAAGGTGCCAGTGGCGCCCAGATTTGTCAAGCCCTGCATTAAAGGAACATGAATTGTAGAGAAATCAATACCAGCACAACACCAATTAGAGCCCCACAGTGAGAACTGCCAAAACTCACCAATATGTAGAGAAAAATAAAGGAAAAGGGTCTCTAATAATGCAGGAACGTCCTCTTTATTAGGTTACATGGGATAAGATCCAAACAGCCACAACGTTTCGTGATAACACCCCTTAGTCATGTTAGTCACATTATTTTTCTTTAAAGGAACCTGAAGCCCAATTATTTTTTCATGATTCATATAGAGCATGTAATAAAAAAAAATTACCTCTTCAAATTTGCTGAATTATCTTGCTATCCTTTGTTAAAAAAGCATCAATACACTGAGCTAATGGAAACTAGCTAAGCACATCAGGTGAGTCAATGATAAGAGGCATATATGTGCTATCAGCAGTAAGCACCCAGTAGTGCATGGCAACTCATGAGCATAACTAGGCATGCTTTCCAAAAAAAGATATCAAGAGACTAAAACACATGAGATAATATAAGTAAATTGTAAAGTTGTTTAAAATCACATGCTCAATATAAATTGTGAAAGTTTATTTTTGACTTTACGGTCTGTTTAAATAATCTTAGTGTTAATGACAATCTTTCCCGGTAATGGTCAATAAAAAACAAAAAACAAAAAAAAAAACAATACAAAAGATAAAGTCACCACACTTCCAACAACTAATAATATGAAAAATTCTATTAGTAAACAATTATTAATAACATTTTTATATAGTTAATTAAAAGCGCCAAATGTATTTATATATCCCTTAATCCCCAATTTAAGTAATTGTGATAAGGTGAACTCATGCAACTGGATCAAAATAAAACTGCCCTATGGAGAGGACTAGGCATTAGAACCCAAAGTATCCCAGGTGGGTCTAAAAAAACATAGTATACACAGGTGTATTTTTAAATCTTGGTCTGTACCAATGAAAAACAGTGGTGCTGAGGGGGAGACACGTGTCTGCTAGACTTTTTCTTTAAAATACTGATTTGTTTTTACCTAGCACACATTATGTCGGGGACTGACACATTTATATCAAAAGTAATAGACAAACATATACTCATCAACTGAGGAAAATGTTGTGTAATGGGAGACAGTTATACATATACCCAAAGTAGATGAGCAAAGCAGAAAAAATAAAGCAAGGCATAAGAAGTGGAAAACAAGTATTGCCGCCATGTGAATAATAAAAAAAAGGGTCTGGACTTGTGGACTCTCACCATCATGAAAGAAATTAATGTATTAGGTAAGCATACATTTTGCTTTCTTTCATTAGATGGTGAGATCCCACAAGTCATCAAAACCAGATGATTCCAAGTAGGAGAAACTGGATAAATAACTTCTTTAATTCTGATCAGAGCCCAAACAAAGGCCTGAAAATCTGGAATTTTAGCAATTTTCTTAAGAAACCATACAGAAAGAGCAGAAATTTGAACATTCAGAGAACTGGACGACAAACCATAATCCATTCCCTCCTGCAGGAACCAAAGAAATCCTTTGCAAGAAACCCATACATAATAGAAATTCAAGACCTTATGAAAAATACATCTGGTAACAGGTTTTCTAGAATAAATCAAGGTGTTAATAACCTTGTCAAAAAACGTCTCTGAGACAGTGCTAAGCATTCAATTGTCGAATGCAGTTTTAATATCTTGATAAAAGAAAGAACTTTGAGATAGAAGATCCCTTCTTAAAGGGCCACTGTAAGTAAATATTTTCTATGCCTGTTACTAACTAACTACCTCAAATACGCTTTTTATCAATAGCATTTCATTAACATATCTCTACCGTATATCAGAAATCTTGTCTGCAAATTTAATTGTTTTCCAAACCCACTCCGTGGGTATCCTTTGCTCTGTACCAATCCGTTTACAATACCTAGGTTTCAAAATGGCGCTTTAAACACAAAGTTATTGGTTTAAGTATTTTGAACACTGAAAATAGTGGGCAGGATAACGTGTCATCATCGGCGAATAAAATATATAACTTTTAGAACGTTATGAAACTTCGTTTTGGAGAAAATATAGGTCAGTAGGTTTTAATTAATGTTTATTAACTTTAATATGTTAGTTGTTTAGCTTAAAAATTATAACAGAAAGTAATCCTTTAAAGGAAGCATCCAAGGCAGATATGAGGGCATCTTAACCAGATCTGCAAAACCAAAGACTGTGAGGCCACACCGGAGCAATCAGAATTGCTGAGATATGTTCCTTCTTGATTCTGCTTATCACTCTGGATAGAAAAAAAAAACAGGGAATATATTTAAAACAGGCAGAATGACCAGGGAACCACTAGGGCATCTATTAGACTTGCATAAGGGACCCAAGTCCTGACACAATACTGAGGCAGTTTGCTATTCAAGCGAGAGGCCATGAGAGCTATGTTTGGCAGACCTCAAAATCTTACAAACTGGTTGAAAAATTCCAAATTCAGAGACTAATCTCCTGGGTGAAGAGCCTTGTAATTGAGAAAGTCTGCCACCCAATTGTTCAGATCCGGAATGCAGATAGCAGAAATCATGCAATGTTGAAGTTCTTTCAAGCAAATAATGCAGGACACTTCCCTCAATACTAAGGAAGTGTGAGTTTCTCCTTGATGATTGGCATAGGCTACTGCTGTGACATTGTCTGACTGAAATTACAGAAAAGATTCCGGTCTTAGGTAGGTTAACTTTGGAGAGCTCTGAAGTTGAGGTTACCTGTAAATATTCTGGAGCTACCATCAGAGGAGACCAAATCCCTGCACTCTCCAAGATCCCCAGACCTCACTACAACCTAACAGGCTAGCGTCTGTGGAAATTACTAGGAACCCTGAACCAAGAAATTATAAATCTGCCACCAAGTTATAGACTATAGATCAGTGCTTTCCAAACTGTGTGTCGTGACACAGTGTGTAGGTGTGTCCCTGCTTCAGCACAATTTTTTTTAATTACATTTTTTTTTGGTTTCTGGCTTTCCGTCTGCTTGCTACGCATATCACATGTTTGACTTATGATTGATACCTAGTGGGTCACAGATCATCTTAACCTATTGGCGCAGCTCAATGGGAATTGAAACTATTCCTATTGGTGGCACATTGGCTCCTAACTGCATGTGTAGTCTCCTCAATCGGTAGTCAGGGAGTGAGATAGTATGTTTACAGTGCGGGCAGTAGTCAGTGCAACTCGCAGAGCTCTGAGGGCGGCAGCTTAAACCCTGAGCTGAAGTCAGAAGTCAAAATGTTTTTGTTTCTGCAGCTAGCTAGCTCCCAGTAGTACATTGCTACTCCTGCTCTTGATATATGGATAGGAAGTGTAAGCTTAAAAATGCTTGATGATGAAATGTGAGTGTCTTTATCTAATATTCTACAAAATATTCAGAAACTTTGTTCATCCCATCAACCTCATACGTCCCATTAAAATAGTCAGTGGTGGTATTAAACTTTTTTTTAATTCTTGCACATACATACTGTTACTTGTAAATACATTTCGTTATTATATCATTTATGTACGTATCTCTTAAAACAAGTTAGTTTAACCTCCTGTTTGCTAGTACAATTTAATTACTGTGTCGCAAAATTATGTAGGTCTAAAAAAGTGCATCACCAACATGAAAAGTTTGGAAAGCTCTGCTATAGACTGTTTTGTCCTTTGATCTAAAAGGATCCTCTGAAACAAATCCTTATGGTCCCTATTCTATAAATGCAGCATCTGCAATTTGAGGGCCCAAAGATGAACTCTGGCAAATGGAACTGCATCTGAGTCAGCCACCATGAGACTCAAACCCCACAAACTAAGCACCATAAGGGAGATAATTCAACTGCAGAAGGACATACAAAGTCACTGAATCGATTATGAACCTAAAAAAAGAAGTACCATCTGTGTGTGACACAGCCAGATGAAATGAGGTAGCCTGAACCAGAAGGCCGTTAAATTAAGGTACTACAGAAACACCCTGAGCTTGAACTATAGACAAATCAGCTACAAGTACTTTTGTAAATACACTGGGTTTTGTAGCCAGGCTTTAAGGGAGGGCCACAAACTGATAATCTGAGCAAATCTCAGAAACTTGACATGATACCTGTTAATAGGGATTTGTAAATAAGCATATTAAAGTCTATAGTAGATATAAACTGATCGTTCTGCACTAAAGAAAGTAAAGTGCAAATTGTCTCCATCCTGAAAGTAGGAAATTTCAGGAATTTATTCAGAATTTTGAGATCCAAGAACAGGACAAAAAGTACCTTCTTTCTTTGATACTATAAAGAGATTTAGAAAGAAAGAAAATACAAAAAAAAAAAAAACACAACCATGGCTTAATTTTGACGTTGAAACTAGATCAATAACTCCCAATATTTCCAGATTTCTTACACAAGCCAGAAAAAGCTTGGGCATCTAAAGGATCTCACGACAAAAATTATCTTCTCTGAGGAGGCCTTAAACAAAAGCTTATTTGATACCCCAGGAAAATGATTTTCAAACACCCAGGGATCTTTAACAGATCTCTTGCAAGATTCCCTAAAAGACTAATTCTGCCCCCACCAGATACTGGTCTGGCATGAGGGATGCACCTTAATGTGGTCTTGTTTTTGGGCCAAAAAGGGTTTGACTTCCTGGAATATTTTTAAAAGCCAGAATTCTGGGTAGAAGCTTTTTGAGTCTTACATTGGAGGGGGGAAAATGCTATGCTGATCAAAGCTTACGCTTACATTTATTTTATCTTGCATCACAAAAAAAAAAGTATATGCTGTTCTTAGGATATTAATGTGATCCTGCATCTTAACCAAATTGCTTTCCCCAGAAACAAGTTCTGAAAGAGTTTGTCAGATCAAGCAGCATCTACAGAGGGAAGCTGAAGGGATCACCTATAAAAACCTTCAAGGTATCTATCTAAATGATCATTAAAAACAAAATATATGTTTACCTGTTAAATTTCTTTCTTTCTTGACACGGTGAGTCAACGGATCATCAATTACTGTTGGGAATATTACTCCTGGCCAGCAGGAGGAGGCAAAGAGCACCACAGCAAAGCTATTAAGTATCACTTTCCTTCCCACAACCCTCAGTCATTCGAACGAAGGAAAAGGAGAGAAAGGAAATAAGGTGCAGAGGTGCCTGCGGTTTAAATAAAAAAACTGTCTGAAATCAGGGAGGGCCGCGGACTCACCGTGTCAAGAAATAAATAAATTTATCAGGTAAGCATAAATTTTGTTTTCTTTCTTTAGACACGGTAAGTCCACGGATCATCAATTACTGTTAGGAATCAATACCCAAGCTAGAGGACACAGATGATAAGGGAGGGCAAGACAGGTAACCTAAACAGAAGGCACCACTGCCTGCAGAACCTTTCTCCCAAAGAAAGCCTCAGCCGAGGCAAAAGTATCACATTTATAGAATTTAGAAAAAGTGTGCAAAGAAGACCCAGTCACAGCCTTACAAATATGTTCTACAGAGGCCTCATTCTTGAAGGACCAAGAAGAAGACACCACCCTAGTAGAGTGAGCTGCAATTTTCTCAGGAGGCTGCTGTCCAGCAGTCTCATAAGCCATACAAATAACACTTCTAAACCAGAGAGAAAGAGAAGTAGCAGTAGCTTTCAGGCCCTTACGGTTTCCAGAAAAACAGACAAACAATGCAGAAGACTGACGAAAGTCCTTCGTAGCCTGCAGATAGAATTTAAGAGCCCGCACACCGTCTAAGTTGTGCAACAAATGTTCTTTATGAGAATGAGGATTAGGACAAAGATAAGGGACCACAATTTCCTGATTAATATTTCTGTCCGAAACAACCTTAGGAAGAAAACCAAACTTGGTACGGAGAACTGCCTTATCTGCATGAAATATGAGATAAGGAGAATCACACTGCAATGCTAAGAGTTCAGAGACCCTCCGAGCAGAAGAAATAGCAGTAAGAAACAAAACCTTTTAAGATAATAACTTAATATCTATGGAATGCAAGGTTAAGGCTCCAAGGAGGAGCAACCAACTTAAATACAGGCCTGATTCTGACCAGGGCCTGACAAAAAGATTCACATCCGGCACTTCCGCCAGACGCTTGTTCACCTCCTCCTTGCACTAGAGGCAAAGAGAAAGACTGGGGCTTGTGGGAAGGGAAGTGATACTTAACAGCTTTGCTGTGGTGCTCTTTGCCTCCTCCTGCTGGCCAGGAGTGATATTCCCAACAGTGTTTGGTGATCCGTGGACTCACCGTGTCTTAAGAAAAAGAGAGGAACTTACCTCCAAGGGAATAATGGTATGTCTGGCAAGAGTGGAAATACCTGCACCTGCCTTAGAAATAGTTTCTCAAATCCCTGTGTTAACAGAAGAGAGAGGAAAAATAGATTGGAACATACCTAGCTTCTGTCATTCCTTAGAAATTGGTTCAGAAACTGAGAAAAACTATTTGGGAGCTGCCTTAAAGAATTTATCAATCCTCTTAATTGGTTGGTTAACTGGAGCAGGCTAATCCTCTACCACAAAATCAATTAAAAATTCCCAGAATAAAGCATTAATTTACTCAAGTCTGAAATTAAAGGACACATCCTCTGCCACAGTAGCAGTATCCTTAGACAGAGAAACTATCCTCAGAATAAGAGTCAGGCACCCCCTATCATGAATGAATAACATAGTGGAGCCGCTCCTAAGGGAAGGATTTGATGAGCTAAAAGTCAAAGATCTGTACTTAACCGCTGGAGGCTAAGCAGTTAAAATATCATTAAAAACATAATTTATGTAAGAACTTAATAAATTAATTTCTTTCATATTGGCAAGAGTCCATGAGCTAGTGACGTATGGGATATACATTCCTACCAGGAGGGGCAAAGTTTCCCAAACCTCAAAATGCCTATAAATACACCCCCCACCACACCCAAAATTCAGTTTAATGAATAGCCAAGAAGTGGGGTGATAAGAAAGGAGCGAAAGCATCAAGGAATTTGGAATAATTGTGCTTTATACAAAAAAAATCATAACCACCACAAAAAGGGTGGGCCTCATGGACTCTTGCCAATATGAAAGAAATATATTTATCAGGTAAGTTCTTACATAAATTATGTTTTCTTTCATGTAATTGGCAAGAGTCCATGAGCTAGTGACGTATGGGATAGCAAATACCCAAGATGTGGAACTCCACGCAAGAGTCACTAGAGAGGGAGGGATAAAAATAAAGACAGCCAATTCCGCTGAAAAATTAATCCACAACCCAAATTAAAAGTTTTAATCTTATAATGAAAAAAACTGAAATCATAAGCAGAAGAATCAAACTGAAACAGCTGCCGTAAGTACTTTTCTACCAAAAACTGCTTCTGAAGAAGAAAAAAACATCAAAATGGTAGAATCTAGTAAAAGTATGCAAAGAAGACCAAGTTGCTGCTTTGCAAATCTGATCAACAGAAGCTTCATTCCTAAAAGCCCAGGAAGTAGAAACTGACCTAGTAGAATGAGCCGTAATCCTCTGAGGCAGGGATTTACCCGACTCCAAATAAGCATGATGAATCAAAAGCTTTAACCAAGATGCCAAAGAAATGGCAGAAGCCTTCTGACCTTTCCTAGAACCAGAAAAGATAACAAATAGACTAGAAGTCTCTCTGAAATATTTAGTAGCTTCAACATAATATTTCAAAGCTCTTACCACATCCAAAGAATGTAAAGATCTCTCCAGAGAATTCTGAGGATTAGGAAACAATGAAGGGACAACAATTTCTCTACTAATGTTGTTGGAATTCACAACCTTAGGTAAAAATGTAAATGAAGTCCGCAAGACCGCCTTATCCTGATGAAAAAACAGAAAAGGAGACTCACATGAAAGAGCAGATAATTCAGAAACTCTTCTAGCAGAAGAGATGGCCAAAAGAAACAACACTTTCCATGAAAGTAATTTAATGTCCAGAGAATGCATAGGCTCAAACGGAGGAGCCTGTAAAGCTTTCAAAACCAAATTAAAACTCCAAGGAGGAGAGATTGATTTAATGACAGGCTTAATACGAACCAACGCCTGTACAAAACCATGAATATTAGGAAGATTAGCAATTTTTCTGTGAAACAGAACAGAAAGAGCAGAGATTTGTCCTTTCAATGAACTTGCAGACAAACCCTTATCTAAACCATCCTGAAGAAACTGTAAAATTCTAGGAATTCTAAAAGAATGCCAAGAGAATTTATGAGAAGAACACCATGAAATGTAAGTCTTCCAAACTCGATAATAAATCTTTCTAGACACAGATTTACGAGCCTGCAACATAGTATTAATCACTGAGTCAGAGAAACCTCTATGACTAAGCACTAAGCGTTCAATCTCCAAACCTTCAAATTTTATGATTTGAGATCCTAATGGAAAAACGGGCCTTGAGATAGAAGGTCTGGCCTTAACGGAAGTGGCCAAGGTTGGCAACTGGACATCCGAACAAGATCCACATACCAACACCTGTGTGGCCATGCTGGAGCCACCAGCAGTACAAACGAACGCTCCATTATGATTTTGGAAATCACTCTTGGAAGAAGAACTAGAGGCGGAAAGATATAAGCAGGTTGATAACTCCAAGGAAGTGTCAACGCATTCACTGCTTCCACCTGAGGATCCCTGGAACTGGACAGATACCTGGGAAGTTTCCTGTTTAGATGAGAAGCTATCAGATCTATTTCTGGAAGCCCCCACATCTGAACAATCTGAAAAAACACATCTGGGTGAAGAGACCACTCTCCCGGATGTTAAGTCTGGCGACTGAGATAATCCGCTTCCCAATTGTCTATACCTGGGATATGGACAGCAGAAATTAGACAGGAGCTGGATTCCGCCCAAGCAAGTATCCAAAGTACTTCTTTCATAGCTTGAGGACTGTGAGTCCCACCTTGATGATTGACATACGCCACGGTTGTGACATTGTCTGTCTGAAAACAAATAAACGGTTCTCTCTTCAGAAGAAGCCAAAACTGAAGAGCTCTGAGAATCGCACGGAGTTCCAAAATATTGATTGGTAATCTCGCCTCTTGAGATTTCCAAACCCCCTGCGCTGTCAGAGATCCCCAGACAGCTCCCCAACCGGAAAGACTTGCATATGTTGTGATCACAGCCCAGGCTGGACGAACAAAAGAGGCCCCTTGAACTAAACCATGGTGATCTAACCACCAAGTCAGAAATAGTCGAACATTGGGATTTAAGGATATTAATTGTGATATCCTGGTATAATCCCTGCACCACTGATTCAGCATACAAAGCTGAAGAGGTCTCATGTGAAAACGAGCAAAAGGGATCGCGTCCGATGCTGCAGTCATGAGACCTAAAACCTCCATGCACATAGCTACTGAAGGGAATGATTGAAACTGAAGGTTCTGACAAGCTGCAACCAATATCAGACGTCTCTTGTCTGTTAGAGAAAGTCATGGATACTGAATCTATTTGGAAACCTAAAAAGGTTACCCTTGTCTGAGGAGTCAAAGAACTTTTTGGTAAATTGATCCTCCAACCATGTTTTTGAAGAAACAACACTAGTTGATTCGTGTGAGATTCTGCAGAACGTAAAGACTGAGCAAGTACCAAGATATCGTCCAAATAAGGAAACACCACAATACCCCGCTCTCTCATTACAGAGAGTAGGGCACCGAGAACTAGGCCAAAAGGAAGAGCAACTAATTGGTAATGCTTGTCTAGAAAAGAGAATCTCAGGAACTGATGGTGATCTGGATGAATCGTAATATGAAGATATGCATCCTGTAAGTCTATTGTGGACATATAATGCCCTTGCTGAACAAAAGGCAGAATAGTCCTTATAGTAACCATTTTGAATGTTGGTATTCTCACATAACGGTTCAAAATTTTTAGATCCAGAACTGGTCTGAAAGAATTCTCCTTCTTTGGGACAATGAACAGATTTGAATAAAACCCCAGACCCCGTTCCTGAACAGAAACTGGCACAATTACCCCAGATACCTCTAGGTCTGAAACACACTTCAGGAAAGCCTGAGCCTTTTCTGGGTTCACTGGAATGCGTGAGAGAAAGAAACTTCTCACAGGCGGTCTTACTTTGAAACCTATTCTGTTCCCTTGAGAAACAATGTTCTGAATCAAATGATTTTGGATTGAATTGATACAAACATCCTTGAAGAATTTTAGTCTGCCCCCTATCAGCTGAGCTGGAATGAGGGCTGCACCTTCATGCGGATTTGGGGTCTGATTTAGATCTTTTAAATTGCTTGGATTTATTCCAGACTGAAGAAGGGGAAGGATCAGGTTTCTGTTCCTTATTTTGTAAAAGGAACGAAAATGGTTAGCAGCCTTAAATTTACCCTTAGATTTTTTATCCTGAGGGAAAAAAGCTCCCTTCCCCCCCCAGTGACAGTTGAAATAATTGAATCCAACTGAGAACCAAATCATTTCTTACCTTGGAAAGAGAGAGATAACAACGTTGATTTAGAAGTCATATCAGCATTCCAAGATTTAAGCCATAAGGCTCTTCTAGCTAATATAGCTTAAGACATATATCTGACATCAATTCTGATGATATAAAAAATGGCATCACAAATAAAATTATTAGCATGTTGAATTAACTTATCAATGCTATACACATTATGATCTGATACTTGTTGCGCTAGGGTTTCCAACCAAAAAGATGAAGCAGCTGCAACATCAGCCAAAGAAATAGCAGGCCTAAGAAGATGACCTGAACATAAATAAGCCTTCCTTAGATAAGATTCAAGTTTCCTATCTAAAGGATCTTTAAAAGAAGTACTATCTGCCGTAGGAATAGTAGTACTTTTAGCAAGAGTAGAGATGGCGCCATCAACTTTGGGGATCTTTTCACATAACTCCAATTTATCAGATGGCAAGGGGTACAGCTTCTTAAACCTTGAAGGAGTAAAAGAGGTACCCAGTCTATTCCATTCCCTAGAAATTACATCTGAAATAGCATCAGGAACTGGAATAACCTCTGGAATAACTACATGAGGTTTAAAAAGTGAATTTAAACATTTACTAGTTTTAATATCAAGAGGACTAGTCTCCTCCATATCTAATGCAATCAACACCTCTTTCAATAAAGAACGAATATACTCCATTTTAATTAAGTATGAAGATTTGTCAGTGTCAATATCTGAGGAAGAATCTTCTGAACCAGATAGATCCTCATCAGAGATATATAAATCAGAATGTTGTCGGTCATTTAAAAATTCATCAATTTTATGAGAAGTTTTAAAAGACCTTTTATGTTTATTAGAAGGTGGTATGACAGACAAAGCCTTGTGAATAGAATTAGACACAAATTCTCTCACATTAACAGGAATATCCTGAGCATTAGATGTTGAAGGAATAACAACAGGTAATGGATTACTACTAATGGAAATATTTTCTGCATGTAAAAGTTTGTCATGACAACTATCACAAATTACAGCCGGAGGTACAGTTACCACAGGTTTACAACAAATGCATTTAGCTTTGGTAGAACCGACATCAGGCAGCAGGATTCCAATAGTGGATTCTGAAACAGGATCAGATTGAGACATCTTGCAAAATGTAAGAGAAAAAATAACATATAAAGCAAAATTATCAATTTCCTTATATGACAGTTTCAGGAATGGGAAAAAAATGCAAACAGAAGAAGCCTCTGGAAACCAGAAGCAAAAATACATGAAGACTTAAATAATGTCAAAAGTCTGGCGCCAAGTATGACGCCCACAACTGACAAAATATTTTTGGCGCCAAAAACGTCTGCAACAAACACGAGCGTCATAGATGACGCAACTACGTGAAATGACGAAAATACGTCAACAAATGTAATTCTCGCGCCAAGAATGACGCAATAAATTATAGCATTTTGCGCACCCGCAAGCCTAACAGCCCGCAATTTAGAAGAGAGTCAATTTGAAAATTTCAGGTAAGAATTTTTTTTTTTTATATGTGCATTTCCCAAAATGGAACCGACAGTCTGCAAAAAGGAAATATACTGATAAACCTGAATCATGGCAAATATAAGTACAAACATTATATTTAGAACTTTACATTTAAAGTGCCAAACCATAGCTGAGAGTGTCTTAATAAAGGAAAATATACTTACCAAAAGACACTCATCTACATAAAGTAGATAGCCAAAACAGTACTGAAACGAGAATCAGCAGAGGTAATGGTATATAAGAGTATATCGTCGATCTGAAAAGGGAGGTGGGAGATGAATCTCTACGACCGATAACAGAGAACCTATGAAATAGATCCCCCGTTAGGATGACCATTGCATTCAATAGGTAATACTCCTTTCACATCCCTCTGTTATTAACTGCACTCTGAGAGGAACCGGGCTTCAGCATGCTGAGAAGCCCATATCAACGTAGAAATCTAGCACAAACTTACTTCACCACCTCCATAGGAGGCAAAGTTTGTAAAACTGAATTGTGGGTGTGGTGGGGGGTGTACTTATAGGCATTTTGAGATTTGGGAAACTTTGCCCCTCCTGGTAGGAATGTATATCCCATACGTCACTAGCTCATGGTCTCTTGCTAATTACATGAAAGAAATGAACAGCTATAATAAAATATATGAAAGATATTTAAGAATAAGAAATGCACTAACTTCTATTTCCAACAAAACTTGGCAGGATTAAGGGTAAAATATTCACACAAACTTTAAAACAGATTTCTCAAAGACATTAAGACAATAATTCATACAGTAGATAGTAGATGACGTGGGGGGGGGGGCAGAAGTCCATCGAGTTCAACCTACAAATCTTAATATACTTACAAAAAAGCTCCAGTTGAGCTTAAATTAATCTCATTAAAAAGGTGTCCCATTTAACACAAGCAATCATATCCCTGAATTATGTTCCTAGCCAGAAATGTATCTAAACCATTTTTAAATGTATCTAAGGTATTGAAATTTACTACCTCCTTAGGTAATGAGTTCCACAATTTTATTGCTATTACAGTGAAAAAACATTTCCACTGCAGGAGATTAAATCTCCATTCCTCCAGCCATAAATTGTGACCTCTAGTCACAAACAATTTTCTTGGAATAAACAGAGCTTCTGCCATCTCTGTATATGGGCCTTGAATATATTTATATAAAGTAATCAAGTCACCTCTCAAACTCCTTTTTTTCTAGAGAAAACAGACCCAGTTTGGCTAACCTCCCCTCATAGGTTAAATTTCTCCATTTACTTTATTAGCTTTGTGACCCTTCTCTGAACTTTTTTTAAGTCTCCAATGTCTTTTTTTGAGATCTCTCCCCAGAACTGCACTCCATATTCAAGGTGAGGTCTTACCAGGGATTTATATAGTGACAGAATTATGCTTTCCTCCCTTGCATCAATGCCTCTATTAATACATGCTAGTATCTTATTAGTCTTAGAAGCTGCTGCCCTGCATTGTGCACCCATCTTTAGCTTGCTATTTATTAGTACTCCCAAATCTCTTTCCTCCTCTGTTTTGCTAAATCTAGTCCCATTTAAATAATAGGTAGCCTGCCTTTTTTTTTTTTTTTAAAGTGTTTCATTTAGATTAAACAAACAGTACACTGATATGCAAACAATATATTACAGTTGTTGAAGTAGTAGGAACATTTTTACATATCATATCCACTATTTGTTTAACAAGTCCTTGTCCTTTATTCCTTGTCTAGGATGTGATGGAGGAGGTTCCCTTAGGATCAGATGACAAAGATAATAAGATATTTCCAACACAGATAAAGGCATTCAGTATAGATTATATACATGTATTCTTAAAGGGACAGTCTACACCAGAATTTTTATTGTTTTAAAAGATAGATAATCCCTTTATTACCCATTTCCCAGTTTTGCATAACCAACACAGTTATAATAATATACTTTTAACCTCTGTGATTATCTTGTATCTAAGCCTCTGCAAACTGCCCCTTTTTTCAGTTCTTTTGACAGACTTGCAGTCTAGCCAATCAGTGCCTGCTCCAAGATTACTTCACGTGCACGAGCACAGTGTTATCTATATGAAATATGTGAACTAACACCCTCTAGTGGTGAAAAACTGTTAAAATGCAATTTGAAAGAGGTGGGCTTCAAGCTCTAAGAAATTAGCATATTAACCTCCTAGGTTAAGCTTTCAACTAAGAATACCAAGAGAACAAAGCAAAATTGGTGATAAAAGTAAATTGGAAAATTGTTTTAAATTACATGCTCTATCTGAACTATGAAACTTTATTTTGGCCTAGACTGTCCCTTTAAGTAAATCAAATATATATGCATGGATTGTGTTGTACCTAATATTTTGAATCAATGTAGTCAGATATCAATAAACACATTTTTCACAATGACCTTAATCTCATTGCAAGCATGTTCTTTCTAGTAGGGTATGCAATGTACTGTATATGTGGGTGGGGAGGGGGGGAGTGACATAGGGAAAGGTATAAAACTATTCCTCTCGTTTCTCCCTCAGACTCCCAAAATTCTAACATTGTCCCATGGATCTCAATTGTGTCAGATTTTAGGTAGTGATATCTCTCCATCTGTAGGAGCAAATCTACCTGAGCCGACCACTCCCCTACTGTGGTGATTGTCGTGGTTTTCCAGTTTCTGGGGATAAGGACTTTGACGCTATTGAGCATTAAGATCAACAGAGCCTTTTTTGCCTTGTCTTTTAACTTGGGGAGGCCTTTGAATAAAAGTGTTTCTGGTCTGTTAGGAATGAGTGCCTTTACCACAGTGCTCATTCTAGCTGTCACCTTCTCCAGCAATTTATGTATTCCCGGGCAGCTCCACCATATATGTAGCATAGTGCCTCTTTCCCCACAGCCCCTCCAACATCTGCCCGCTGTCTTGGGGTATATTTTTTGTAATCTATGTGGTGTTAAATACCAACGGGTCAAAAGTTTGAGGTTAGTTTCCAGAATCCTAGAGTATATGGAAGAGAGGCCTTAGTTATTTTAAAGATTCACGCCCATTCTTGTGATGTTGTGTCTGAGCCAAATTACCTGTTCCATGCGGCAGTATAACTCGGTAGAGAATCTGTGTCTGGTGCTAATAAAATCTTGTAGATTAGTGATATGGAATGTGAAGGTGGGTGCTGCATCAGGCATAATCCTTCAAATGCGGTTGGCTGTCTAGTTAGTTGGTGTATGTCTGGATAGGTTTCAAAAAAGTGTTTAACTGTGCATATGTAAACCAGTTAGGCAGAAGACCTGGTTCTATGTTTGTGTTTTTGTCATATGTTTTTAACTTGTTGCCATGTACAATATGATGCAATGTGGTTTTCCCTAAATGTGTTGGGCTGCTAATGTTCCCAGAGATATAAGGTATGGGAAACGCCGGATTTTGCCCAATAGGGGTCATTGGGGTTATTTTAGTGGAAATTTTACTAGATGTGTTAGTCACTGAGTCCCAGGCCCTAAAGAATTCCCTCAGTATGGGATATTGAGCAATTTGTGAAGGTCTATGCTTCGCAAGTGTCCACGCCAATGCGGTCAAGTTATCTCTGTTGAGTATGTCACTGTCAATCTGAATCTATTGTTTGTTTTTGCTATTTGTGTTCCAATCAAGGAGTCTTTGGAGGAGGATTGCAAGTCTGTATTTGGATATGTCAGGTACCCCCAGGCCTCCCTGTTCTTTTGAAATATATGTTTTATTTGTTTACACGCTGTCTGATGTCTTTCCATATGTAGTTATTTAAGTGGTTTTGTAAGTTATGGATGTGATTATGGGGTAGAGGGATCGGTAGAGTCTGAAGGATATACAAAATTCTAGGGAGAATGTTCATTTTGACTACACCTATTCTGCCCAGCCAGGGTATATTTTTATTTTTTCCAATTTGATAAATCCCTGATGATTGATAGTGTTAATGTATTATAATTAGACTCAAATAGCAAAGTTCGGGTCGGGGTGATATAAATTCCCAAATATTTCATTTTTGTGTTCTGAACTCGAAGAGGGCTACCCGATGTCGCTTGAATGAAAGAGTTATGTTGCATTGACATTAAGTATTTCTGATTTATTTAAATTTGATAACCTGCCATATTCTGCAATGGCCCCCAGTACTCTAGGAAGCGAAGTGTGTAGATTTGTGACTGTTTATTTTTACCACCAAAAGGTAGAACCTTGCATTTTCCGGTATTAAATCTAATTTTCCATTTACCTGCCCATTCTTCTAATTTTTGCAGATGCACATGTAAAGCAGGTTAATCCTGCACTGACCTAATGACCTTGTATCATCTGCAATAATAGAGATGTTGCTATTTAATCCTTGCTCCAAGTCATATTAAAAAGAACACCGCCCAGTACTGATACTGGATGACTCCACTGATTACCTTATTACAAGAAACATAATTAAATACATCCAGACAGGAATACCTCTATCTAACACCATTAAACAATAAATCTTAGGCTGGTTTACAGTTACAGAGATAAATAATTAAGTAAAAGCAGAAATCGAGTACTTTGCAGTCTCTTCTTTGACTTCTGGAGATGTGAATATAATTTTTAAAGGTACAGTCAAGTCCAAAATAAACTCTCATGATTCAGATAGGGTGTGTAATTTTAAACAACTTTCCAATTTACTTTTATCACCAATTTTGCTTTGTTCTCTTGATATTCTTAGTTGAAAGTTAAACCTAGGTAGGCTCATATGCTAATTTCTTAGACCTTGAAGGCCGCCTCTAATCTGAATGCATTTTGACAGATTTTCACCACTAGAGGGCATTAGTTCATGTGTGTCATATAGATAACATTGAGCTCACGCACGTGAAGTTAACTAGGAGTGAGCACTGATTGGCTAAAATGCAAGTCTGTCAAAAGAACTGACATAAGGGGGCAGTTTGCAAAGGTAAAACGTGTATTATTAGAACTGTGTTGGTTATGCAAAACTGGGGAATGGGTAATAAGGGGATTATCTATCTTTTTAAAAAACAAAATTTCTGGTGTTGACTGTCCCTTTAATCATTTTTTATACTTACATAGTAACAGAAACTTAAGGTTGGCAGAAGGTAGCACTGTTCAAAGTCAATGAGAATGTGCCTTAGTCACAGGTAGGGGGCGCTAATGAGATAAGATATAATATATATAGATGGAAATGCAGAACTTAGTTTAATTAGATTAACTAGATCTATAAGTAGAATTACAAATCCTAGTTCTTATATATATAAATCCCAATAGTATAAGGATATAATATGTTATGTATGTAGAGTTGTTCTTAAAATAACAACAGAATATTAGTACAAATCCCAATGCAATATCAAATATACAACATATACATAAATCAGCCTACATAAGGCAATATTATGTTACTGAAATTAAGCTTAAGATTCTGTATATGAAAAAGAGAGTCCTCTTTCCATAGAGAGCAAGTAAGAATCTGTGTTGGCTGCCTCCTCCTCGCCGACAAGTCCGGGTTTGCTATAGAAGGAGAAAAAGAACAGAGGGGCGCCTCATGTGTAGTATTGTCAAGATATGTGTAACTTCAAATTACAAACAAGCCAAATGTGTACTCACAAACTCCAGAAGCACACTAATGTGCTGGTAGTTGCAGGCTGCAGATTTACACAGGTGTGACAGCTCACCCACAATCAAAGGCAATTTCTTTGTGCTGGAATACTGGAGAAGGTGGAACACAAAAATACAGGCACTACATGTGCAGATCATCCAGGGTACAGTTACAATCACTCTCATAAATTCCCAAATGGGTACTCACATTTCAGATGAGCACACCAATGTGCTGGTAGGAACAAGCTGGCAATTTTTGGAGAGTATGTCAGCTCACCCCAAAACACGCAGATCGACTGTGTATCAGGAAAATATCAGTTCCAGAAAGTTGTCTCTCATTTGTTGCTTACAAATGGCAGGTAGGTAAGATATATCCACTGAATACAATAAGTTTTTGTATTTTAAAAGATTATATTTATTAAAAACAAAATTTATAAAACACAATAGTGTCAAAAAGAGTGGGTAAGGGATATTGACAATCACCCCCTTAAAAATGCAACGCGTTTCTTGGTTATACAACCGTTTCCTCAGGCATATAGTGCATCTTACTCCTACCTCTGCCTTATAACTACTAACTGGCTAACATGTACCTCCCCTCAGGGAGGCATACTCCCTAATTGATCATGAACACCTGTAAGCGCCCAAGATATTTAACCATTAGTGCAATTGAACATATACCATGTAATTTATCTAGTTGTATTATTCCCATTATTATTCATATGACAGAATGTTATTAGTCTATCCCTTCTTATATGAAACCTTTTTTCTCTTATCCTTTGTGTGAGGTGGTAACATTGTCCACCTTTTTTCATAAGGTTTTCCGATATGTCTAACTTTTAACTAACTCAGTGTGCTCATCTGAAATGTGAGTACCCATTTAGGAATTTATGAGAGTGATTGTAACTGTACCCTGGATGATCTGCACATGTAGTGCCTGTATTTTTGTGTTCCACCTTCTCCACTATTCCAGCACAAAGAAATTGCCTTTGATTGTGGGTGAGCTGTCACACCTGTGTAAATCTGCAGCCTGCAACTACCAGCACATTAGTGTGCTTCTGGAGTTTGTGAGTACACATTTGGCTTGTTTGTAATTTGAAGTTACACATATCTTGACGATACTACACATGAGACGCCCCTCTGTTCTTTTTCTCCTTCTATTGTTCAAAGTCAATAGCTTAAACAGTTGGAGACACAAGGGATAAACAACAACAAATACAAAAGATAATGACAATTTCACAGATAATTTCATTATGGATTATCGATAGGGGATCTCTTCTTAGCTCACAAAGGAGGTAAAAAAAAAAAAGAAGCTAATTTCTTTCATGCAGTTTAAACCTTAAAAGTGCTAGGGACAAGCAATTTTCCACCATCCAAAAGAGCAAAGAAGGATGGTTGTGCAGTGATGGTCAAATGGCTTGTATATCTCAGCAGGACCTTTAGTGTGTTATAACAGACTGAGCATGGTTGCAATACACTAAGAGAGTCCACGATTATGGACCTCAGACAACAATGCATATCAGACTTCAAATTACATTATTCTGAGTTAGTGTCTTTATTTTCTTGTGAATCTCAGAAAGATTAAACAATGCAAAATGTTGCATAGATTGTGAATCTCAGGAAAAACAGAATTTATGCTTACCTGATAAATTACTTTCTCCAACGGTGTGTCCGGTCCACGGCGTCATCCTTACTTGTGGGATATTCTCTTCCCCAACAGGAAATGGCAAAGAGTCCCAGCAAAGCTGGTCACATGATCCCTCCTAGGCTCCGCCCACCCCAGTCATTCGACCGACGGACAGGAGGAAATATATATAGGAGAAACCATATGATACCTGATTAAAAAACCAGGGCGGGCCGTGGACCGGACACACCGTTGGAGAAAGTAATTTATCAGGTAAGCATAAATTCTGTTTTCTCCAACATTGGTGTGTCCGGTCCACGCCGTCATCCTTACTTGTGGGAACCAATACCAAAGCTTTAGGACACGGATGAAGGGAGGGAGCAAATCAGGTCACCTAAATGGAAGGCACCACGGCTTGCAAAACCTTTCTCCCAAAAATAGCCTCCGAAGAAGCAAAAGTATCAAATTTGTAAAATTTGGCAAAAGTGTGCAGTGAAGACCAAGTCGCTGCCTTACATATCTGGTCAACAGAAGCCTCGTTCTTGAAGGCCCATGTGGAAGCCACAGCCCTAGTGGAGTGAGCTGTGATTCTTTCAGGAGGCTGCCGTCCGGCAGTCTCATAAGCCAATCGGATAATGCTTTTAAGCCAAAAGGAAAGAGAGGTAGAAGTCGCTTTTTGACCTCTCCTTTTACCAGAATAAACAACAAACAAGGAAGATGTTTGTCTGAAATCTTTAGTAGCCTCTAAATAGAATTTTAGAGCACGGACTACGTCCAAATTGTGTAACAAACGTTCCTTCTTTGAAACTGGATTCGGACACAAAGAAGGTACAACTATCTCCTGGTTAATATTTTTGTTGGAAACAACTTTCGGAAGAAAACCAGGCTTAGTACGCAAAACCACCTTATCTGCATGGAACACCAGATAGGGCGGAGAACACTGCAGAGCAGATAACTCTGAAACTCTTCTAGCAGAAGAAATTGCAACCAAAAACAAAACTTTCCAAGATAATAACTTAATATCTACGTAATGTAAGGGTTCAAACGGAACCCCTTGAAGAACTGAAAGAACTAGATTTAGACTCCAGGGAGGAGTCAAAGGTCTGTAAACAGGCTTGATCCTAACCAGAGCCTGAACAAATGCTTGAACATCTGGCACAGCTGCCAGTCTTTTGTGAAGTAAAACAGATAAAGCAGAGATCTGTCCCTTCAGAGAACTTGCAGATAATCCTTTCTCCAAACCTTCTTGTAGAAAGGATAGAATCTTAGGAATTTTTATCTTGTTCCATGGGAATCCTTTAGATTCACACCAACAGATATATTTTTTCCATATTTTATGGTAAATTTTTCTAGTTAGAGGCTTTCTAGCCTGAATCAGAGTATCTATTACAGAATCTGAAAACCCACGCTTTGATAAAATCAAGCGTTCAATCTCCAAGCCGTCAGTTGGAGGGAAACCAGATTCAGATGTTCGAATGGACCCTGAACAAGAAGGTCCTGTCTCAAAGGTAGCTTCCATGGTGGAGCCGATGACATATTCACCAGGTCTGCATACCAAGTCCTGCGTGGCCACGCAGGAGCTATCAAGATCACCGAGGCCCTCTCCTGATTGATCCTGGCTACCAGCCTGGGGATGAGAGGAAACGGTGGGAATACATAAGCTAGGTTGAAGGTCCAAGGTGCTACTAGTGCATCTACTAGGGTCGCCTTGGGATCCCTGGATCTGGACCCGTAGCAAGGAACCTTGAAGTTCTGACGAGACGCCATCAGATCCATGTCTGGAATGCCCCATAATTGAGTTATTTGGGCAAAGAAAATCCGCTTCCCAATTTTCCACTCCTGGGATGTGGATCGCAGACAAGTGGCAGGAGTGATCCTCCGCCCATTGAATTATCTTGGTCACTTCTTTCATCGCCAGGGAAGTCCTTGTTCCCCCCTGATGATTGATATATGCAACGGTCGTCATGTTGTCTGACTGAAACCTTATGAATTTGGCCTTTGCTAGTTGAGGCCAAGCTCTGAGAGCATTGAATATCGCTCTCAGTTCCAGAATGTTTATCGGGAGAAGAGACTCTTCCCGAGACCATAGACCCTGAGCTTTCAGGGATTCCCAGACCGCGCCCCAGCCCACTAGGCTGGCGTCGGTCGTGACAATGACATACTCTGGTCTGCGGAAGCTCATTCCCTGTGACAGATTGTCCAGGGTCAGCCACCAATGGAGTGAATCTCTGGTCTTTTGATCTACTTGAATCGTCGGAGACAAGTCTGTATAATCCCCATTCCACTGTCTGAGCATGCACAGTTGTAATGGTCTTAGATGAATTCGTGCAAAAGGAACTATGTCCATTGTTGCAACCATCAATCCTATTACTTCCATGCACTGCGCTATGGAAGGACGAGGAACAGAATGAAGTACTTGACAAGAGCTTAGAAGTTTTGATTTTCTGACCTCTGTCAGAAAAATCCTCATTTCTAAGGAATCTATTATTGTTCCCAAGAAGGGAACTCTTGTTGACGGGGACAGAGAACTTTTTTCTTTGTTCACCTTCCATCCGTGAGATCTGAGAAAGGCTAGGACGATGTCCATATGAGCCTTTGCTTTTGACAGGGACGACGCTTGAATCAGGATGTCGTCCAAGTAAGGTACTACTGCAATGCCCCTTGGTCTTAGAACCGCTAGAAGGGACCCTAGTACCTTTGTGAAAATCCTTGGAGCAGTGGCTAATCCAAATGGAAGTGCCATAAACTGGTAATGCTTGTCCAGAAAAGCAAACCTTAGGAACTGATGATGTTCCTTGTGGATAGGAATATGTAGGTACGCATCCTTTAAATCCACGGTAGTCATAAATTGATTTTCCTGGATAGTAGGTAGGATCGTTCGAATAGTTTCCATTTTGAACGATGGTACCCTGAGAAATTTGTTTAGGATCTTTAGATCCAAAATTGGTCTGAATGTTCCCTCTTTTTTGGGAACTATGAACAGATTGGAATAAAATCCCATTCCTTGTTCTCTTATTGGAACTGGATGTATCACTCCCATCTTTAACAGGTCTTCTACACAATGTAAGAATGCCTGTCTCTTTATTTGGTTTGAAGATAATTGAGACCTGTGGAACCTTCCCCTTGGGGGTAGTTCCTTGAATTCCAGGAGATAACCTTGAGAAACTATTTCTAGCACCCAAGGATCCTGAACATCTCTTGCCCAAGCCTGAGCAAAGAGAGAAAGTCTGCCCCCCACTAGATCCGGTCCCGGATCGGGGGCTATTCCTTCATGCTGTTTTGGTAGCAGTGGTAGGCTTCTTGGCCTGCTTACCCTTGTTCCAGCCTTGCATTGGTTTCCAGGCTGGTTTGGGTTGTGAAGTATTACCCTCTTGCTTAGAGGATACAGAATTAGAGACTGGTCCGTTTCTGCGAAAGGGACGAAAAACATAATTTATGTAAGAACTTACCTGATAAATTCATTTCTTTCATATTAACAAGAGTCCATGAGCTAGTGACGTATGGGATATACATTCCTACCAGGAGGGGCAAAGTTTCCCAAACCTCAAAATGCCTATAAATACACCCCTCACCACACCCACAAATCAGTTTAACGAATAGCCAAGAAGTGGGGTGATAAGAAAAAAAGTGCGAAGCATATAAAATAAGGAATTGGAATAATTGTGCTTTATACAAAAAAATCATAACCACCACAAAAAAGGGTGGGCCTCATGGACTCTTGTTAATATGAAAGAAATGAATTTATCAGGTAAGTTCTTACATAAATTATGTTTTCTTTCATGTAATTAACAAGAGTCCATGAGCTAGTGACGTATGGGATAATGACTACCCAAGATGTGGATCTTTCCACACAAGAGTCACTAGAGAGGGAGGGATAAAATAAAGACAGCCAATTCCTGCTGAAAATAATCCACACCCAAAATAAAGTTTAACAAAAAACATAAGCAGAAGATTCAAACTGAAATCGCTGCCTGAAGAACTGTTCTACCAAAAACTGCTTCAGAAGAAGAAAAGGCATCAAAATGGTAGAATTTAGTAAAAGTATGCAAAGAGGACCAAGTTGCTGCTTTGCAGATCTGGTCAACCGAAGCTTCATTCCTAAACGCCCAGGAAGTAGATACTGACCTAGTAGAATGAGCTGTAATTCTCTGAGGCGGAATTTTACCCCGACTCAACATAGGCAAGATGAATTAAAGATTTCAACCAAGATGCCAAAGAAATGGCAGAAGCTTTCTGGCCTTTCCTAGAACCGGAAAAGATAACAAATAGACTAGAAGTCTTACGGAAAGATTTCGTAGCTTCAACATAATATTTCAAAGCTCTAACAACATCCAAAGAATGCAATGATTTCTCCTTAGAATTCTTAGGATTAGGACATAATGAAGGAACCACAATTTCTCTACTAATGTTGTTGGAATTCACAACTTTAGGAAAAAATTCAAAAGAAGTTCGCAACACCGCCTTATCCTGATGAAAAATCAGAAAAGGAGACTCACACGAAAGAGCAGAAAATTCAGAAACTCTTCTAGCAGAAGAGATGGCCAAAAGGAACAAAACTTTCCAAAAAAGTAATTTAATGTCCAATGAATGCATAGGTTCAAACGGAGGAGCTTGAAGAGCTCCCAGAACCAAATTCAAACTCCAAGGAGGAGAAATTGACTTAATGACAGGCTTTATACGAACCAAAGCTTGTACAAAACAATGAATATCAGGAAGAATAGCAACCTTTCTGTTGAAAAAGAACAGAAAGAGCAGAGATTTGACCTTTCAAGGAACTTGCGGACAAACCCTTATCTAAACCATCCTGAAGAAATTGTAATATTCTCGGTATTCTAAAAAAATGCCAAGAAAAATGATGAGAAAGACACCAGAAATATAAGTCTTCCAGACTCTATAATATATCTCTCTGGATACAGATTTACGAGCCTGTAACATAGTATTAATCACAGAGTCAGAGAAACCTCTTTGACCAAGAATCAAGCGTTCAATCTCCATACCTTTAAATTTAAGGATTTCAGATCCTGATGGAAAAAAGGACCTTGAGACAAAAGGTCTGGTCTTAACGGAAGAGTACACGGTTGGCAAAAGGCCATCCGGACAAGATCCTCATACCAAAACCTGTGAGGCCATGCCGGAGCTACCAGCAGAACAAACGAGCATTCCTTCAGAATCTTGGAGATTACTCTTGGAAGAAGAACTAGAGGCGGAAAGATATAGGCAGGATGATACTTCCAAGGAAGTGAAAATGCATCCACTGCCTCCGCCTGAGGATCCCGGGGATCTGGACAGAATACCTGGGAAGTTTCTTGTTTAGATGAGAAGCCATCAGATCTATTTCTGGAAGTTCCCACATTTGAACAATCTGAAGAAATACCTCTGGGGTGAAGAGACCATTCGCCCGGATGCAAACGTTTGGCGACTGAGATAATCCGCTTTCCAATTGTCCATACCTGGGATATAAACCGCAGAGATTAGACAGGAGCTGGATTCCGCCCAAACCAAAATTCGAGATACTTCTTTCATAGCCAGAGGACTGTGAGTCCCTCCTTGATGATTGATGTATGCCACAGATGTGACATTGTCTTATCTGAAAACAAATGAACAACTCTCTCTTCGGAAGAGGCCAAGACTGAAGAGCTCTGAAAATTGCACGGAGTTCCAAAATATTGATCGGAAATCTCACCTCCTGAGATTCCCAAACCCCTTGTGCCGTCAGATACCCCCATACAGCTCCCCAACCTGTAAAACTAGCATCTGTTGAGATTATAGTCCAGGTCGGAAGAACAAAGAAGCCCCCTGAACTAAACGATGGTGATCTGTCCACCATGTCAGAGAGTGTCATAAAATCGGTTTAAAGATATTAATTGAGATATCTTTGAGTAATCCCTTGCACCATTGGTTCAGCATACAGAGCTGAAGAGGTCGCATGTAAAAACGAGCAAAGGAGATCGCATCTGATGCGGCAGTCCTAAGACCCAACATTTCCATGCATAAGGCTACCAAAGGGAATGATTGTGACTGAAGGTTTTGACAAGCTGATATCAATGATAAACTTCTCTTGACTGACAAGGACAGAGTCATAGACACTGAAATTTATCTAGAAACCTAAAAAGGTTACCCTTGTCTGAGGAATCAATGAACTGATTGGTAAATTGATCCTCCAACCATGAACTTGAAGAAACAACACAAGTCGATTCGTATGAGATTCTACGAAAATGAGAAGACTGAGCAAGTACCAAGATATCGTCCAAATAAGGAAATACCAACACTCTATTCTCTGAATAGAGAAAGAAGGGCACCGAGAACCTTTGAAAAAAAATTCTTGGAACTGAGGCTAGGCCAAACGGTAGAGCCACAAAACTGGTAATGCTTGTCTAAAAAGAGAATCTCAGACACTAAAAGTAATCTGGATGAATCGAATATGCAGATACACATCCTGTAAATCTATTGTAGACATATAATGCCCTTGCTAAACAAAAGGCAGGATAGTCCTACAGTAACCATCTTGAATGTTGGTATCCTAACATAACGATTCAATAATGATAGATCCAGAACTGGTCTGAAGGAATTGACCTTCTTTGGTACAATGAAGAGATAAAATAAAACCCCAGCCCCTGTTCCAGAACTGGAACTGGTATAAATACTCCAGCCAACTCTAGATCTGAAACACATTTCAGAAATGCTGAGCCTTGCTGTGTTAACCTGGGACACGGGGAAGAAAAGAATCTCTTAGCAGGAGGGCCTTAACTTGAAGCCAATTCTGTACCTTTCTGAAACAATGTTTCTGAAACCAGAGATTAAGAACGGAATTGATCCAAATTTCTTTGAAGAAAACGTAATCTGCCCCATACCAGCTGAGCTGGAATAAGGGCCGCACCTTCATAGGTACTTAGGAGCTGGCTATAGGTTTCTATAAAGCTCGGATATATTCCAAACTGGAAATAGTTTCCAAACTGATACCGCTCCTGAGGATGAAGGATCAGGCTTTTGTTCCTTGTTGTGAGGAAAGGAACGAAATGATTATTTACCCTGGAAAGAAAGGGAAAGCAAAGTTGACTTAGAAGACATGTCAGTATTCCAAGTTTAATCCATAAAGCTTTTCTAGCTAAAATAGCTAGAGACATATACCTGACATCAACTCTAATGATATCAAAAGATGGTATCACCAATAAAATTATTAGCATGTTATAAAATAATAATAATGCTATAAAATTATGATCTGTTACTTGTTGCGCTAAAGCTTCTAACCAAAAAGTTGAAGCTGCAGCAACATCCGCTAAAAATATAGCAGGTCTAAGAAGATTACCTGAACATAAGTAAGCTTTTCTTAGAATGGATTCAATTTTCCTATCTAAAGGATCCTTAAATGAAGTACTATCTGCCGGAGGAATAGTAGTACATTAGCAGGAGTAGAGACAGCCCCATAACCTTAGGGATTTTTGTCCCAAAAAACTCTAATCTGTCAGATGGCACAGGATATAATTGCTTAAACGTCTAGAAGGAGTAAATAAATTACCCAAATTATTCCATTCCCTGGAAATTACTTCAGAAATAGCATCAGGGAGATAAAACACTTCTGGAATAACTACCTTATTTAAACGTTTACATTTAGTATCAAGAGGACCAGAATCCTCTATTTCTAATGCAAATAACACTTCTTTAAGTAAAGAACGAATAAATTCCATCTTGGACAAATACAAAGATTTATCAGCATCAAAATGATGATGTTCATTTAAAAATTCATCTGAAAAAAAGAGAAGTTTTAAAGGACTTTTATGTATACTAGAAGGAGAAATAACAGACATAGCCTTCTTAATGGATTTAAAATAAATAAAATCTCTTATGTTATCAGGAACACTCTGAAAATTAGATGTTGACGGAACAGCAAACAGGTAATGTAACAGTACTAAAGGAAATTTTATCTGCAATATAAGTTTGACATGACATGCAATACAAATAACAGCTGGAGAAACAGATACCAAAAGTTTATAGCAGACTTAGCTTGGTAGCTCCAGCACTGTGCAGTGATTTTCCTGTAGTAACTTCTGACTCAGTTGCAACGTGGAACATCTTGCAATATGTAAAAGAAAAAAACAACATATAAAGCAAAATTGATCAAATTCCTTAAATGACAGTTTCAGGAATGGGAAAAAAATGCCAGTGAAACAAGCTTCTAGCAACCAGAAGCAATAAATAATGAGACTTAAATAATGTGGAGACAAAAATGACGCCCAAAATTTTTTTAGCGCCAAAAATGACGCAATAAAATGAAGCATTTTCAGCCCCCCGCGAGCCTAACAGCCCACAGGGAAAAAGTCAAATTTTAAGGTAAAATATTGTTAAATTAAAATGCATTATCCCAAATATGAAACTGACTGTCTGGAAAATAAGGAAAGTTGAACATTCTGAGTCAAGGCAAATAAATGTTTGAATACATATATTTAGAACTTTATAAATAAAGTGCCCAACCATAGCTTGGAGTGTCACAGAAAATAAGACTTACTTACCCCAGGACACTCATCTACATGTTTGTAGAAAGCCAAACCAGTACTGAAACGAGAATCAGTAGAGGAAATGGTAAATATAAGAGTATATCGTCGATCTGAAAAGGGAGGTAAGAGATGAATCTCTACGACCCGATAACAGAGAACCTATGAAATAGACCCCGTAGAAGGAGATCACTGCATTCAAATAGGCAATACTCTCCTCACATCCCTCTGACATTCACTGCACGCTGAGAGGAAAACCGGGCTCCAACTTGCTGCGGAGCGCCATATCAACGTAGAATCTAGCACAAACTTACTTCACCACCTCCATCGGAGGCAAAGTTTGTAAAACTGATTTGTGGGTGTGGTGAGGGGTGTATTTATAGGCATTTTGAGGTTTGGGAAACTTTGCCCCTCCTGGTAGGAATGTATATCCCATACGTCACTAGCTCATGGACTCTTGTTAATTACATGAAAGAAATTAGGCTTATTATTAGCCTTAAAAGACCTATCCTGTGGGAGGGCGTGGCCCTTTCCCCCAGTGATGTCTGAAATAATCTCTTTCAAATCAGGTCCAAATAATGTTTTACCTTTGAAAGGAATGTTAAGCAATTTTGTCTTGGAAGACACATCCGCTGACCAAGACTTTAGCCAAAGCACTCTGCGCGCCACGACAGCAAACCCTGAATTTTTCGCCGCTAATCTAGCTAATTGCAAAGCGGCATCTAAAACAAAAGAGTTAGCCAATTTAAGTGCTTGAACTCTGTCCATAACCTCCTCATACGAAGATTCTTTACTGAGCGATTTTTCTAGTTCCTCGAACCAGAAACACGCTGCCGTAGTGACAGGAACAATGCATGAAATTGGTTGTAGAAGGTAACCTTGCTGTACAAAAATCTTTTTAAGCAAACCCTCTAATCCTCTTATCCATAGGATCTTTGAAAGCACAACTATATTCGATAGGAATAGTAGTGCGTTTGTTTTAGAGTAGAAACCGCCCCCCTCGACCTTGGGGACTGTCTGCCATAAGTCCTTTCTGGGGTCGACTATAGGAAATAATTTCTTAAATATGGGGGGGGAACAAAAGGTATGCCGGGCCTTTCCCACTCTTTATTTACTATGTCCGCCACCCGCTTGGGTATAGGAAAAGCGTCGGGGGGCACCGGAACCTCTAGGAACTTGTCCATCTTACATAATTTCTCTGGAATGACCAAATTGTCACAATCATCCCGAGTAGATAACACCTCGTTAAGCAGTGCGCGAAGATGTTCTAATTTAAATTTAAATGTCACAACATCAGGTTCAGCTTGATGAGAAATTTTTCCTGAATCTGAAATTTCTCCATCAGACAAAAACCTCCCTCATGGCCCCTTGAGATTGGTGTGAGGGTATGTCAGAACAGTTATCATCAGCGTCCTCTTGCTCTTCAGTGTTTTAAAACAGAGCAATCGCGCTTTCTCTGATAAGTAGGCATTTTGGATAAAAGATTTGCTATGGAGTTATCCATTACAGCCGTTAATTGTTGCATGGTAATAAGTATTGGCGCACTAGATGTACTAGGGGCCTCCTGTGTGGGCATAACTGGTGTAGACACAGTAGGGGATGATGTAGTATCATGTTTACTCCCCTCATTTGAGGAATCATCTTGGGCAATATCTGCATATTATGCCTAGTAAAGCAATTGTTTTAGCCCAGAAAAATGTCTACCAGTTTTTAAGCCCTTTTTGAAGCCCTTTATTCTTTTATGTTTAACTAAGAAAATGGCTTACGGTCCCCATGAGGGGAAATGACAGCCTTCCAGCATTACATGGTCTTGTTAGAAATATGGCTAGTCATACCTTAAGCAGAAAAGACTGCTAACTGTTTCCCCCAACTGAAGTTACTTCATCTCAACAGTCCTGTGTGGAAACAGCAATCGATTTTAGTTACTGTCTGCTAAAATCATCTTCCTCTTACAAACAGAAATCTTCATCCTTTTCTGTTTCAGAGTAAATAGTACATACCAGCACTATTTTAAAATAACAAACACTTGATAGAAGAATAAAACTACAAAAAACTCAACCATCTCCGTGGAGATGTTGCCTGTGCAACGGCAAAGAGAATGACTGGGGTGGGCGGAGCCCTAGGAGGGATCATGTGACCAGCTTTGCTGGGACTCTTTGCCATTTCCTGTTGGGGAAGAGAATATCCCACAAGTAAGGATGACGCCGTGGACCGGACACACCAATGTTGGAGAAAGCAAAAGTATATTCCTGTTGTGCATGTAAATAGTGCATTAAAGGGCCATAATACCCAAATGTTGAAATACTTGTAAGTGATGCAGCATAGCTGTAAAAAACATAATTTATGTAAGAACTTACCTGATAAATTAATTTCTTTCATGGTGGCAAGAGTCCACGAGCTAGTTACTGATGGGATATAAATTCTTACCAGGAGGGGGCAAAGTTTCCCAAACTTCAAATGTCTATAAATAAACCTCCCACCTCACTTATACCTCAGTTTAATGTATAAACCAAGTTACACCTAGATTACAAGTTTTGCACTAAACCGGGTGCGAAATAACGGCAAAAAATATGCATTATTGCATTCTTCATAGCGCTGCCATTCCGAGTAACTGAAAAACCTCCTTCTGCTGTGCGTTAAGATCCATACCTTACTTTGCCGCATATAACATCACCTTAATTTTAAAGAAAAATAAAGACTCTGAACTTCCTGCATCATATAGGCCAATTCCACTCTTGAACTCTGACTATAAACTTCTTACATCTATCATTGCCAAGAGATTAAAACCCCATCTTGGTAGTATAATACATGAGAATCAAAAAGGATTTATGCCCGGGAGAAACCCGGTGAAAAAAATGCGTAAAGTGATGTTAGCATTAGTTTTTTTCTGGAACAAATTCAATGCTTCCAAACGTAGAGATTTAGCCGACATGGCTATTTTGACAGTTGATGTGGAGAAGAAAGCATTCGACCGTATTAGTTGGGATCATCATTTTTTTCCCTAGATCTATTTGGTTTGACCGGCTATCTTAAACATTTTATACATTTAATTTACAGCCTCCCCAATATATTCTATAATTATTAATAACTGCATTTCTCAGCGCCTGGCTTTGCAAAGGGGCACCAGGGCAAGGTTGCTCTCGCCACACTTTAATATTTCACTAGAGCCACTGGCAATCCACCTACGTCAAAATCTTGGGGGAATCCTATTAGGTGGGTAAAAGTTAGTTATATCACTTTATGCAGACTATCTTTTATTATTTCTAAGTAATTTAAAGATGAATTTACCTCGGCTACTGAATAATATCCTTATGTTTGGTGCAATTTCAGGGTGTAAGATAAACTTGTCCAAATCAGAACTCCTATGGCTACATAAGATGGGTGACAATACCATAAATAATCCATTTATTGAGAAGTCTCAGATTACCTATCTAGGTATAAGACTAAGTGCCAATCCGTATGAGTGGTATGGGTTAAATTTCCCCAAATGCTTTAATAATTTTAAAAGGAAGCTAGAAGATTGGTTTAATTTACCTATTTCCCTGACAGCTCGAGTCATGCTGATTAAAACCCTTCTGTTTCCTAAACTACTTTACTTAAAGGGACATTATACGCTCTTTTTCTTTGCATATATGTTTTGTAGATGATCTATTTATATAGCCCATAAAGTTTGTTTTTTAAAAAAATGTATAGTTTTGCTTATTTTTAAATAACATTGCTCTGATTTTCAGACTCCTAACCAAGCCCCAAAGTTTGATGTGAATACCGTCAGCTACCTTCTCCAGCTTGCTCCTGTTTGTTTAAAGGGTCTTTTCATATGCAAAAGAAGGGGGGAGGGGAAGAAGTGTCATATGTCCCCATTGCAATGGGCTTTCCAGCTAACTTTTCAACAGAGCTAAACTGAGAGTTTCTAAGTAAGTCTTTTAAAAACCGTTTTAATCATGAATTTTTATATCAGTATCTGGGCATCTTGTTCTTTATAGTAGTGTCTATTACATGCAGTTCTATGAAAATGAGTGTATACTGTCCCTTTAATCCAGGAATATCAGTATTTTTACACAAATCTAGATATGCAAATGTTTAATAACTCTTGTATAGTATGTAATCTAATTTTAAGATCATGGAAATCACACTCAGCTCCTAAGTTTTCTGAGCTTAAACAAGCCTGATTACACAATGTACAGTAGAGCAATATCATTTACAGAACCTCACTGATACGCACATTGCTGTATTTTTCAAAAAATTTACAGATATTATTAGTATTTTGCCAGAGACGGGCACAAATCCAATTAGTTAAACCATTGGTAAAAACAGAATTTATGCTTACCTGATAAATTACTTTCTCTTGCCGGTGTATCCAGTCCACGGATTCATCCTTTACTTGTGGGATATTCTCATTCCTACAGGAAGTAGCAAAGAGAGCACACAGCAAAGGCTGTCCATATAGCTCCCCCTCTAGCTCCACCCCCCCAGTCATTCAACAAAGGTTAGGAAGAAAAAGGAGAAACCATAGGGTGCAGTGGTGACTGTAGTTTAAACAAAAAATGTTTTACCTGACTTAAATGCCAGGGCGGGCCGTGGACTGGATACACCGCAAGAGAAAGTAATTTATCAGGTAAGCATAAATTCTGTTTTCTCTTGCAAGGTGTATCCAGTCCACGGATTCATCCTTTACTTGTGGGATACCAATACCAAAGCTTTAGGACACGGATGAAGGGAGGGAACAAGACAGGTACCTTAAACGGAAGGCACCACTGCTTGCAAAACCTCTCTCCCAAAAATAGCCTCCAAAGAAGCAAAAGTATTGAAATTTGTAAAATTTGGCAAAAGTATGCAGTGAAAACCAAGTCGCTGCCTTACAAATCTGTTCAACAGAAGCCTCATTTTTGAAAGCCCATGTGGAAGCCACTGCTCTGGTAGAATGAGCAGTAATTCTTTCAGGAGGCTTCTGGCCAGTAGTCTCATAGGCCAAACGGATGATGCTTTTCAGCCAAAAGGAAAGAGAGGTAGCAGTCGCTTTCTGACCTCTCCTCTTACCAGAATAGATAACAAACAAGGAAGATGTTTGTCTGAAATCCTTAGTTGCTTGTAAATAGAACTTTAAAAGCACGAACTACATCAAGATTGTGTAATAGACGTTCCTTCTTCGAAGATGGATTAGGACACAGAGAAGGAACAACTATTTCCTGGTTAATATTCTTGTTAGAAAACAACTTTAGAGAAAAACCAGGCTTGGTACGCAAAACTACCTTATCTGCGTGGAACACCAGGTAAGGTGAATCACACTGTAAGGCAGATAATTCTGAAACTCTTCGAGCAGAAGAGATAGCTATCAAAAACAAAACTTTCCAAGATAACAACTTAATGTCTATGGAATTTAAAGGTTCAAACGGAACCCCTTGAAGAACTGAAAGAACAGATTCAAACTCCCTTGGCGGAGCCACAGGTTTATAGACAGACTTGATTCTGACTAAAGCCTGAGCAAACGCTTGAATGTCTGGTACCTCTGCCAGACGCTTCTGTAACAGTATAGACAAAGCAGATATTTGTCCTTTTAAGGAACTAGCTGACAATCCTTTCTCCAGTCCTTCTTTGGAGAAAGGACAATATCCTGGGAATCCTAATCTTACTCCATGAGTAACCCTTGGATTCCACACCAACAAAGATATTTCCGCCATTTCTTATGGTAGATTTTCCTGGTGACAGGCTTTCTAGCCCTGAATCAGAGTATCTATAACTGACTCAGAGAACCCAACGCTTTGATAGAATTAAGCGTTCAATCTCCAAGCAGTCAGACGTAGAGAAACTAAATTTGGATGCTTGAACGGACCTGTATTAGAAGATCCTGCCTCATTGGCAGTGTCCATGGTGGGACAGATGACATGTCCACTAGGTCTGCATACCAAGTCCTGCGTGGCCACGCAGGCGCTATCAGAATCACCGAAGCCTTCTCCTGCTTGATTCTGGCAACCAGACGCGGGAGGAGAGGAAACGGTGGGAAAAACATAAGCCAGATTGAAGGCCAAGGCGCTGCTAGAGCATCTATTAATACCGCCTTGGGATCCCAGGACCTGGACCCGTAGAGAGAAGTTTTGGTGTTCTGACGGGACGCCATCAGATCCAACTCTGGGGTGCCCCATAGCTGAGTCAGCTGGGCAAATACCTCGGGTGGAGTTCCCACTCCCCCCGGGTGTGAAAAGTCTGACGACTTAGAAAATCCGCCTCCCAGTTGTCTACTCCTGGGATGTGAATTGCTGAGAGATGGCAGGAGTGATCCTCCACCCACCTGATTATTTTGGTTACTTCCGTCATCGCTAGGGAACTCTTTGTTCCCCCCTGATGATTGACGTAAGCTACAGTCGTGATGTTGTCCCGACTGAAATCTGATGAATTTGGCCGCCGCTAGTTGAGGCCATGCATGAAGAGCGTTGAATATCGCCCTCAGTTCCAGAATGTTTATCGGGAGAAGAGTTTCTTCCCGAGACCATAAGCCCTGAGCTTTCAGGAAAGTCCCAGACGCACCCCAGCCCCTAAAAGACTGGCGTCGGTCGCATCGGTCGTTACGATGATCCACTCTGGCCTGCGGAAACATATTCCTTGAGACAGGTGATCCTGAGACAACCACCAGAGAAGAGAATCTCTGGTCTCCTGGTCCAACTGATTTGAGGAGACAAATCTGCATAATCCCCCATTCACTGTTTGAGCATGCATAGTTGCAGTGGTCCTGAGGTGTATCCGAGCAAAAGGGACTATGTCCATTGCCCGCAACCATAAGCCCGATTGTCTCCATGCACTGAGCCACAGAAGGCCGAGGAATGGAATAAAGAGTTCGGCAAGTAGTTAAGAAGTTTTAGCTTTCTGACCTCCGTCAGAAATATTTCATTTCTACAGAGTCTATCAGGGTTCCTAGGAACTCTTGTGAGGGGGGGGAAGAGAGAACTCTTTTTGATGTTCACCTTCTACCCGTGAGACCTCAGAAAGGCCAATACAATCTCCGTGTGAGACCTTGGTTCGTTGGAAAGTTGACGCCTGAATTAAGATGTCGTCTAGGTAAGGCGCCACTGCTATGCCCGCGGTCTCTAGAACCACCAGGAGGGACCCTAGCACCTTTGTGAAAATTCTGGGAGCAATGGCCAACCCGAAAGGAAGAGCCACAAACTGAAAATGCTTGTCCAGAAAGGCGAACCTGAGAAACTGGTGATGATCTTTGTGGATAGGAATGTGCAGATACGCATCCTTTAGTCATATATAGACCCTCCTGGATCATCAGTAAGATTGTCCGAATGGTCTCCATCTTGAATGATGGGACTCTGAGGAATTTTGAGATCCAGGATTGGTCCTGAAAGTTCCCCTTCTTTTTTTGGGAACCACCAAACAGGTTTGAGTAAAACCCCAGTCCTTGTTCTGCAATTGGAACTGGGTGGATCACTCCCCATTGTATGTAGATCTTCTACACAGCGTAAACGCCCTTTTTCTTTGTCTGATCTGTCAGACAGACGAGAAATGTGGAACCTTCCCCTTGGAGGAGAGTCCTTGAATTCGAGAAGGTATCCCTGGGCCTACAATCTCTAATGCCCAAGGATCGTGTACATCTCTTGCCCAGGCCCTGAGCGAAGAGAGAGTCTGCCCCCTACTAGATCCGGTCCCGGATCAGGGGCTACCCCTTCATGCTGTCTTGGTGGCAGCTGCAGGCTTTTTGGCCGGTTTACCCTTATTCCAGCCCTGGTAAGGTTTCCAGTTTGCCTTGGGCTGTGAAGCGTTACCCTCTTGCTTTGCAGCCGGAGAGGATGAAGCGGGCCGTTCCTGAAATTGCGAAAGGAACGAAAATTTGCTTTGTTCTTTGTTTTAAAGGCTTTGTCCTGAGGGAGAGCATGGCCTTTTCCCCCGGTGATATCTGAAATAATCTCTTTCAATTCAGGCCTGAATAGGGTCTTCCCTTTGAAAGGAATGTTCAAAAGCTTGGATTTAGACGACACATCGGCCGACCAAGACTTTAGCCATAGCGCCCTGCGCGCCAAAATGGTGAAACCGGAATTTTTCGCCGCTAACTTAGCTATTTGGAAAGCTGTGTCAGTGATAAAAGAATTAGCTAGCTTTAGAGCCTTAATTCTATCCATAATTTCCTCATATGAGGTCTCCGTCTGGAGCGAGTCTTCCAGCGCCTCAAACCAGAAAGCAGCTGCAGTAGTTACAGGAATAATGCAGGCAATAGGTTGGAGAAGAAAACCTTGTTGAACAAAAATTTTCTTAAGTAAACCCTCTAATTTTTTATCCATAGGGTCTTTAAAAGCACAACTGTCTTCAATTGGTATGGTTGTGCGTTTAGCTAGTGTAGAAACAGCCCCCTCCACCTTAGGGACCGTCTGCCACGAGTCCCACATGGGGTCAGATATGGGGAACATTTTCTTAAAAACAGGAGGGGGGACAAAAGGGACACTTGGCCTATCCCACTCCCTAGTAACGATATCCGCAATCCTCTTAGGGACCGGAAATGCATCTGTGTAAACAGGGACCTCTAGGTACTTGTCCATTTTACACAATTTCTCTGGGATCACCAAAGGGTCACAGTCATCCAGAGTAGCTAATACCTCCCTAAGTAAAACACGGAGGTGTTCTAGTTTAAATTTAAAAGCCAATGTATCTGAATCTGTCTGGGGAGGAACCCTTCCTGAATCAGAGACTTCTCCCTCAGACATCAAGTCCCTCGCTCCCACTTCAGAGCGTTGTGAGGGTATATCGGATACGGCTACCAAAGCGTCAGAATGCTCATACTCTGTTCTTAAAACGGAGCCATCACGCTTTGCAGGTAACACGGGCAGTTTAGATAAGAAGGCTGTAAGAGAATTATCCATGACTCCCGCTAAGTCTTGTAATGTAAAAGGGTTAGACGCACTAGAGGTACTAGGCGTCGCTTGCACGGGCGTAACTGGTTGTGACACTTGGGGAGAGGCAGACAGGCTACCCTCGTTACCTTCAGTCTGAGAATCATCTTGGGCCACATTCTTAAGTGCAACAATATGATCTTTAAAGTGTATAGACATATCAGTACAAGTGGGACACATTCTGAGAGGGGGTTCCACCATGGCTTCTAAACACATTGAACAAGGATCTTCCTTAGTGTCAGACATGTTTAACAGACTAGTAGAGTACACAAACAGGCTTGGAATCACTTTAATCAAATAAAAAACACAATTTGAAAAAAACGTTACTGTGCCTTTAAGAGATAAAAAGAGCAGACAATTTTACAAAACGGTGAAAAATGCAGCAATCTTTCTGAAATTTTCACAGTATGTAGCTAAAGCCTTAATAAGATTGCACCCCAAGTTTCAAAACGATTAACCCCATGCCCAAACAGGAGCAGCCTAAAGCCAACACCTGGTTAAATCACTACAGCACCTTGCCACAGCCTTGCTGTGGCCCTACCTTCCCTTAGGGATCAGATTTGGGGGAATATAGCTTCTTTTAGGCCCTCAAACATCAGCAGGACCCTCCATGTGAAACAGCATGAACTTCTCTGCAATTCTAACTGTGCATCTGAGGCAATTAGGCCCCTCCCACTCTACTCCAGAGCTGTGAGGCCTAGTAAATCACTCCTAAGTGACTAAAAAACAGCCATGTGGTAATAACCCCAGAAAAAAAAAGCCAAAAGGGCTTTCAAAGTGTCTTGCAAAACGATTTTTCCTTAGCCAAACAATCGATTGCCTTGAATAAGTGTCAAACAGTATATTAGCCCTATTATGTAAGCATTCAATTCCTTACTAAGTCTGTGAACATAGCTTACCCTCCCCTCATGGGGATATTGTCAGTCCTTCTAGCATTATCTCAGTCTAGAAATAAATGACTGAACATACCTTATTGCAGATCACCCTGCAAACTGTTCCCCCCAACTGAAGTTTTCTGGTACTCCTCAGTCCTGTGTGGGAACAGCAGTGGATTTTAGTTATAACATGCTAAAATCATTTTCCTCTCAGCAGAAATCTTCATCACTTTTCTGCTAGAGAGTAAATAGTACAAACCGGTACCATTTAAAATAACAAACTTTTGATTGAAGATAATAAAACTACAATTCTAACACCACATTCACTTTACACTCCCGAGAGAGACCCTAGTGCTTTGAGCCAGCAAAGAGAATGACTGGGGGGTGGCGCTAGAGGGGGAGCTATATGGACAGCTTTGCTGTGTGCTCTCTTTGCTACTTCCTGTAGGGAATGAGAATATCCCACAAGTAAAGGATGAATCCGTGGACTGGATACACCTTGCAAAAGAAATCATCTTATGTTCAACTGAATGCATATGCTGGGCACCTACTCAGTTTGTGGCTGGGTAGCGAGAGCGACAGAGAGGAGGACTGCCCTCCCTCCTTTCCTTTTTACTTCTCCCTATTTGTGAAATATTATTAAGGTACTATTAATTTCTCCCCTGTTAACGATAGAAACAAATTGTGAAGGAACAATAAGCTAAGCTCTGATAAGGGTAGACAAGATGGTAATTATCATGAAGTCATAACTCTTATCATATATTCTCAAAAAAAATAATTCCAACTATGGAGACAGATGGTCTATAGGCACGCTATGTTCTTGACCCTTATATATTTTCGGTGTAATTTGGTTTATCTTTTGGGTCCTGAATGACGCCATATTAGTAATATGTTATGCCTATTTCTGTCTCCACTATTGGCTTTAAATAAAGATTATAAAAAAAGATCCATACCGCACAAAAGCCAAGGGCTGAGTTTACATGCTCGTGCACACTTTCCCCCATAGACATCAAAACTGGGGAATGGGTAATAAAGGGATTATCTATTTTTTAAAATAATAAAAATTCTTGTCCCTTTAAAAAAAAAAAAAACTGACACTACAAAGTTTTTAAAAAAATAAACACTAAATTACGAAAAACAAAAAACAAAATTATCAAAAATTACACCAAATCTAATAGCCCTATAAAAATAAAAACGCCCCCCAAAATAAAAACACCCCTAACCTACAATAAACTACCAATAGGAAAACTGGAAAAATAATTGTGCTTTTATACAAAAATCATAACCACCATAAAAAGGGTGGGCCTCACGGACTCTTGCCAATATGAAAGAAATTAATTTATCAGGTAAGTTCTTAATCCGGAGTGCCTGGAGACGCCCAGTTAGAAAACTGTAGCAGTTTGAATCCTGAACCACTTCCAGTTTACTCTCCCATGTGATAGCAGATCACATGGGAGAGTAAACCGGAAGTGGTTCAGGATTCAAACTGCTACAGTTTTCTAACTGCACAAAGGGCTAACAGGGCGGCTCCAGGCACTCCGAATTCACCTGCGTGCAAATGAAGTAAGTACAGGTTCTTTGACTGCTCTCTGAACACATTCTGTGAGACTAAAGCTGAATTTTTTCTACCAAGTAACTGCATTCCGGACACACTGGATTCACCTGCGTGCATATGCACTAAGTGCAGGTTCTTCAAACACTCTCCAAAACACTCTCTGAGGGATCAGAGTCTTATTTCTTCTATCAAGTAACCCAACCGCTAAGTCTACAGTACATAAGAGTCAAAGTCGCTATTTGTGACCGCAAAGAATTCAAGTCACTATCCATGACCGCAAAGACCACCACCAGTCACTATCCGTGACCGCAAAGACCACATTTTTCAAACTTCCCCCAGGACTTCTTGCCTTGATACAGAATAGGGGATTAAAGAATATTCATCACCTCTTCAAAGATACCATCTACATCAAGTTGCAAATTTGTAACACACCAGGCTCACAATAATAATATTCAAGATCGTTTGCTACATTATAGCACAATTCCGGTTGCTAGGATCGCAACCGTGACGTAGGAGGGGGTCACATGATAATTCTTTAAAAAGCCGCCTCCCACCAACGGACCGGTAACGCCGACCCGCGACACGAGCGGTGATGTTAAGTCCTCTTAGAGCACACAGCTCTCCTTCTGTTACCGGACATACCAAACAAATTTGTAAGGTACCATAGTTATACTGTTGGTTAACCTGACAACCTTTTATTATTTCTTTGATGCATCAGTACTATTTTTTTCCTATGTCATAAGGGAGACGTCCCTATTTATGTATTAGTTTTATCCTTTTTATTAAATTTTGCATAAACTCAGAAGTGTCTTTTGGTATATATAAATATACACGTAGGAATTGTTTTTATTATAATATGTTCTGTTGGTACGCATTAAATATATGAGAATTTGAATCCATACATTATAACCAGATACGGTGTACTTATTATATTATTAACACCTCAGTTCCAAGGGAATTACCTTTTTTAGACATATCAACCACCTACTTTTATATACAATAAAAATACCTTTCTGTTCAAACATTTGCAATTGGAGTATATTGTGCGACTAGGAATACATAATTAAACACGCACAAATATTATATAGCCCTTATTCTTATACCTGATATCTATATATCTTAAACCTGATCCAAATAAGATTATTATTTTCAAATAATTTTACCCGTGCTTCTAGCTCTTGACTTTATACACACAACGAGAATGGATTAAAACCCTAGACCTAGAGGAACAAAAACTATTAATAAAAACATTTGAAAATACAATATAGTGAAAATTGTAGGTTAAGGGGAGAATGGCTTTTTAACCCCGATGGGGAGTGAGGGGGAGAGAGGAGAGTGAGAAGGGAAACCTAATTTTAATTTTTCGTTCTCTCTTATGAGTATAAAATAATTTAAAATGTACCAAGAAATGGTTGAAGAGCACAATATAGTAGCAAACTTCTATTAAAGTTTGGATAGAATGTTTAAATGATTTTTATTTTCGGATATATACTAAATAGACGGTAAACCATGGAGTAGGGATTATTCTCATATTGGAATAGAATGTTATGAGTGTTAAGTATATGAAAACTACATATTGATATACCAAAATGAAGGAGAGATGATGTACCGTAACAGTCATGTCTCTATTTTGTTTTTTTCCTTTTTTTTCTCAATGCTGATAGAGATGAATATTCTCTATTTCTTTGTTTATGCTTATCCTTCTTATTGATCATTAATTATATGGAAAAACATAATTTATGTAAGAACTTACCTGATAAATTCATTTCTTTCATATTAGCAAGAGTCCATGAGCTAGTGACGTATGGGATATACATTCCTACCAGGAGGGGCAGTTTCCCAAACCTTAAAATGCCTATAAATACACCCCTCACCACACCCACAATTCAGTTTAACGAATAGCCAAGAAGTGGGGTGATAAGAAAGGAGCGAAAGCATCAAAAATAAGGAATTGGAATAATTGTGCTTTATACAAAAAAATCATAACCACCACAAAAAGGGTGGGCCTCATGGACTCTTGCTAATATGAAAGAAATGAATTTATCAGGTAAGTTCTTAAATAAATTATGTTTTCTTTCATGTAATTAGCAAGAGTCCATGAGCTAGTGACGTATGGGATAGCAGATACCCAAGATGTGGACCTTCCACGCAAGAGTCACTAGAGAGGGAGGGAAAAAATAAAGACAGCCAATTCCGCTGAAAAATTAATCCACAACCCAAATCAAAAGTTTCAAGTTTTATAATGAAAAAAACTGAAATTATAAGCAGAAGAATCAAAACTGAAACAACTGCCTGAAGTACTATTCTACCAAAAACAAAACACCAAAATGGTAGAATTTAGTAAAAGTATGCAGTCGTTGCTTTGAAATCTGATCAACAGAAGCTTCATTCTTAAAAGCCCAGGAAGTAGAAACTGACCTAGTAGAATGAGCCGTAATCCTCTGAGGCAGGGATTAACCCGACTCCAAATAAGCATGATGAATCAAAAGATTAAACCAAGATGCCAAAGAAATGGCAGAAGCCTTCTGACCTTTCCTAAAACCAGAAAAGATAACAAAACAACTAGAAGTCTGTCTGAAATCTGAGTAGCTTCAACATAATATTTCAAAACTCTTACCACATCCAAAGAATGTAAGAATCTTTCCAAAGAATTCTTAGGAAAGGGACAATAATTCCTCTACTTAAGTTGTTAGAATTCACAACTAAGGTAAAAATCGAAATGAAGACAGCAAAACCAATTTATCCTGATGAAAAATCAGAAAAAGGAGACTCACAAGAAAGAGCAGATAATTCAAAAACTGTTCTAGCTGAAGAGATGTCCAAAAGGAACAATACTTTCCATGAAAGTAATTTTAATGTCCAAAGAAAGCATATGCTCAAACGGAAGAGCCTGTAAGGCCCTCAGAACCAAATTAAGACTCCAAGGAGGAGAAATTGGCTTAATGACAGGCTTGATACGAACCAAAGCCTGAACAAAACAATGAATAACAAAAAGATTAGCAAATTTGTCTGTGAAAAGAGCAGTGAAAAGTAGATTTGTCCTTTCAAAGAACTTGCAGACAAAAACCCTTATCCAAACCATCCTGAATAAACTATAAAATCCTAGGAATTCTAAAAGAATGCCAAGAGAATTTATGAGAAGAGCATCATGAGATGTAAATCTTCCAAACTCGAAACTAAATCTTACTAGACACAGATTTACAAGCCTGCAACATAGTATTAATCGTTGGGGGGAAAAAAGGAGAAAGCGTGGTTGCGCCCGATATTTATTTGACCTTAGTGGGTCAAAAAATAGGTCTGAAAGTGGAATATACAATTCTAAATTATATTTGGAAAATGAAATAAGAAATGTATACACTATGTCTATTTATATATATTAGTACTTCATGCACGACCATTTATGGATATTGTAAAATAAATATAATTTTATTCAATAGAAATAACCTTTAGTTAGTATAATAGTCTATAATAAAAACGATAACAATATATATATATATATATATATATATATATATATATATATATATATATATATATATATAAATAAATACAAATTAAATGAATCACTCAAAGACTGGCCAGTCTATCATAAAAAACTAAATAAATAAGTATATCTTATTTTCAAAGAAGAACCAGTATATTACATCAGTAACCATCAGGGAACCATTCGAGCAATATCTAATACTAGATTAAAAACATATATACTTATAATCATATGAAAAAACTATTATTAAAATTGATACAATAAATAAGGTACAGTAAACTATATGTGTGTTATATACAGAACAGTAACCAAGAGGGCAGGATGTATTATAATTAACAGAAAAGATATCTTAATCCTTCAGATGATTATCATATAGTTAGTAAGCAGATATGTGGTCCTATGTGAAAATAGAAGGCAAAGAGTTTTTTTTTCCAAATCTTTCTATATATCCAATATGTGAATGTTTCAAAAAGTTTTTCTTCAGCAAATATATAACACACATATAATAACACACATATAGTTTACTGTATATAACACACATATAGTTTACTGTACCTTATTTATTGTATCAATTTTAATAATAGTTTTTTCATATGATTATAAGTATATATGTTTTTAATCTAGTATTAGATATTGCTCGAATGGTTCCCTGATGGTTACTGATGTAATATACTGGTTCTTCTTTGAAAATAAGATATACTTATTTATTTAGTTTTTTATGATAGACTGGCCAGTCTTTGAGTGATTCATTTAATTTGTATTTATTTTTATATATATATATATATATATATATATATATATATATATATATATATATATATATATATATATATATATATATATATATATATTGTTATCATTTTTATTATAGACTATTATACTAACTAAAGGTTATTTCTATTGAATAAAATTATATTTATTTTACAATATCCATAAATGGTCGTGCATGAAGTACTAATATATATATAAATAGACATAGTGTATACATTTCTTATTTCATTTTCCAAATATAATTTAGAATTGTATATTCCACTTTCAGACCTATTTTTTGACCCACTAAGGTCGAATAAATATCGGGCGCAACCACACTTTCTCCTTTTTTTCCCCCAATACTTATCTTTCACCAATTTTTCTAGGTTTTATTGGTTCAGTTTGGTTGCTTAGTGGAGTTACAAAGACACTATTTTTAATATCTTTTATTTGATTTTCTGTGATTAACATAGTATTAATCACTGAATCAGAGAAACTTCTATGACTAAGTACTAAGCGTTAAATTTCCATACCATCAAATTAATAATTTGAGTTCCTGATGGAAAAAACGAATGTTAAGATATAAGGTCTGGCCTTAATGGAAGTGACCAAGATTGGCAACTGGACATCCGAACAAGAACCATATACCAAAACCTGTGTGGCCATGCTGGAGCCACCAGCAACACAAAAGACTGCTCCCTGATGATTTTGAAAATCACTCTAAAAAGAAGAACCAGAGGCGAAAAAATATAGGCAGATTGAAAACTCCAAGGAAGTGTCAATGCATACACTGCTTCCGCCTGAGGATCCCTGGACCTGAATATGCCCCTGGGAAGTTCCTTGTTTATATGAGATGCCATCAGATCTATTTCTGGAAGCCCTCACATCTGAACAATTTGAAAAAAAAAAAACACATCTGGGTAAAGAGACCATTCTCCCGGATGTAAAGCTTGATAAACAGAGATAATCCGCTTCCCAATTGTCTATACCTGGGAAATGGACCGCAGAAATTAGACAAGAGCTGGATTTAGCCCAAGCAAGTATCCAAGATACTTCTTTCACAGCCTAAGGACTGAGAGTCCCACCCTATTTATTAACATACGCCACAGTTGTGACATTGTCTGTCTGAAGAACAATAAACGTCTCTTTCTTCAAAAAGAAGACAAAACTGAAGAACTCTGAGAAATGCACGGAGTTCCAAAATATCGAATGGTAATCTCGCCTCCTAAGATTTCCAAACCCCTTGTGCTGACAGAGATCCCCAGACAGCCTCCCAACGTAAAACAGAATTTATGCTTACCTGATAAATTACTTTCTCCAACGGTGTGTCCGGTCCACGGCGTCATCCATTACTTGTGGGAAATGTTCTCCCCCACAGGGAAAGGCAAGGAGAGCACACAGCAAGAGCTGTCCATATAGCTCCCCCTCTGGCTCCGCCCCCCAGTCATTCGACCGACGGTTAGGAGAAAAAGGAGAAACTATAGGGTGCCGTGGTGACTGTAGTGTATAAAGAAAATTTTTTCAACCTGATTAAAAAAAAAAAAAAAAAACCAGGGCGGGCCGTGGACCGGACACACCGTTGGAGAAAGTAATTTATCAGGTAAGCATAAATTCTGTTTTCTCCAACATTGGTGTGTCCGGTCCACGGCGTCATCCATTACTTGTGGGAACCAATACCAAAGCTTTAGGACACGGATGAAGGGAGGGAGCAAATCACGTTACCTAAACAGAAGGCACCACGGCTTGCAAAACCTTTCTCCCAAAAACAGCCTCCGAAGAAGCAAAAATATCAAATTTGTAGAATTTGGCAAAAGTGTGCAGAGAAGACCAAGTCACTGCCTTACATATCTGGTCAACAGAAGCCTCGTTCTTATAGGCCCATGTGGAAGCCACAGCCCTAGTAGAGTGAGCTGTGATACGGTCAGGAGGCTGCCGTCCGGCAGTCTCATAAGCCAAGCGGATAATGCTTTTCAGCCAGAAAGAGAGAGAGGTAGCAGTAGCTTTTTGACCTCTCCTCTTACCAGAGTAAACGACAAACAAGGATGAGGTTTGTCTAAAATCTTTTGTTGCTTCTAAATAGAACTTTAAAGCATGAACAACATCTAAATTGTGAAATAAACGTTCCTTCTTTGAAACTGGATTCGGACACAAAGAAGGAACAACTATTTCCTGGTTGATGTTCTTGTTGGAAACAACTTTTGGAAGAAAACCAGGCTTAGTACGCAAAACAACCTTATCTGAATGGAACACCAGATAGGGTGGATCACACTGCAAAGCAGATAATTCAGAAACTCTTCTAGCAGAAGAAATAGCAACCAAAAACAGAACTTTCCAAGATAGTAACTTAATATTTATGGAATGTAAAGGTTCAAACGGAACCCCTTGAAGAACTGAAAGAACTAAATTTAGACTCCAAGGAGGAGTCATGGGTCTGTAAACAGGCTTGATTCTAACCAAAGCCTGAACAAAAGCTTGTACATCTGGCAAAGCTGCCAGTCGTTTGTGCAACAAGACGGATAATGCAGAAATCTGTCCTTTTAGAGAACTAGCTGACAATCCTTTATCCAAACCTTCTTGGAGAAAGGAGAGAATCTTTGGAATTTTAATCTTACTCCAGGAGAATCCTTTGGATTCACACCAACAGATATATTTTTTCCATATTTTATGGTAAATCTTTCTAGTCACAGGTTTTCTGGCTTGGACCAGAGTATCAATCACAGAATTTGAAAACCCACGCTTGGATAAAATCAAGCGTTCAATTTCCAAGCAGTCAGCTGCAGAGAAACTAGATTGGGATGTTCGAATGGACTTTGTACTAGAAGGTCCTGTCTCAAAGGTAGCTTCCATGGTGGAGCCGATGACATATTCACCAGGTCTGCATACCAAGTCCTGCGTGGCCACGCAGGAGCTATCAGAATCACCAAGGCCTTCTCCTGTTTGATCCTGGCTATGAGCCTGGGGAGGAGAGGAAACGGTGGAAACACATATGCTAGGTTGAACGACCAAGGCGCCACTAATGCATCCACTAGAGTCGCCTTGGGATCCCTGGATCTGGACCCGTAGCAAGGAATCTTGAAGTTCTGACGGGACGCCATTAGATCCATGTCTGGAATGCCCCATAATTGGGTTAACTGAGCAAAGACCTCCGGATGGAGTTCCCACTCCCCCGGATGGAAAGTCTGACGACTCAAATAGTCCGCCTCCCAGTTGTCTACTCCTGGGATGTGAATAGCAGATAGATGGCAGGAGTGATTCTCTGCCCATTGGATTATCTTGGTTACTTCCTTCATCGCTAGGGAACTCTTTGTTCCCCCCTGATGATTGATGTACGCAACAGTCGTTATGTTGTCTGACTGAAATCTTATGAACCTGGCTTCCGCTAGCTGAGGCCAAGCCAGGAGCGCATTGAATACAGCTCTTAGTTCCAAAATGTTTATCGGGAGAAGCGACTCTTCCCGCGACCATAGGCCCTGAGCTTTCAGAGAGTCCCAGACCGCGCCCCACCCTAAGAGGCTGGCGTCGGTCGTGACGATGACCCACTCCAGTCTGCGGAAACTCATTCCCTGAGACAGGTGATCCTGGGTCAACCACCAGAGAAGTGAGTCCCTGGTTACCTGGTCTACTTGAATTTGGGGACGCAAGTCTGTATAGTCCCCATTCCACTGATTGAGCATGCACATCTGTAATGGTCTTAGATGAATTCGAGCAAAAGGAACCACATCCAATGCTGCGACCATTAGTCCTATTACTTCCATGCATTGAGCTATGGAGGGTTGAGGAAAAGAGTGAAGAACTCGACAAGCTTTTAGAAGCTTTGTTTTTCTGACGTCTGTGAGAAAGATCTTCATTTCCACAGAATCTATTATTGTTCCCAGAAAAGGAACCCTTGTGGACGGTGACAGTGAACTTTTTTCTATGTTCACTTTCCACCCGTGAGATCTGAGAAAAGCCAACATAATGTCTGTATGAGCCCTCGCTTTGGAAAGAGACAACGCTTGGATTAGGATGTCGTCTAGATAAGGTGCTACAGCGATGCCCCTCGGTCTTAGGACCGCTAGAAGGGACCCTAGCACCTTTGTGAAAATTCTGGGAGCGGTGGCTAAACTGAATGGAAGAGCCACAAACTGGTAATGTTTGTCCAGAAAGGCGAACCTCAGGAACTGATGATGAGATTTGTGGATTGGGATATGCAGATACGCATCCTTTAGATCCACGGTAGTCAAAAATTGACCCTGCTGGATTGTTGGTAAGATTGTCCGAATGGTTTCCATCTTGAAGGATGGAACTCTGAGGAACTTGTTTAATATCTTTAAATCCAGAATTGGCCTGAAAGTTCCCTCTTTTTTGGGAACCACAAACAGGTTTGAGTAAAACCCTAGACCTTGTTCCCCGGAGGGGACTGGGTTTATCACTCCCATCTTTGATAGGTCTCTTACACAATGTAAGAATGCCTGTTTCTTTATCTGGTCTGAAGATAAGCGAGACAGGTGGAACCTTCCCTTTGGAGGAAGTCCCTTGAATTCTAACAGGTATCCCTTGGAAACTATCTCTAGTGCCCAGGGATCCAGAACATCTCTTGCCCAAGCCTGAGCGAAGAGAGATAGTCTGCCCCCTACCAGATCCGGTCCCGGATCGGGGGCTACCCCTTCATGCTGTCTTGGTAGCAGCAGCAGGTTTCTTGGTTTGTTTACCCTTGTTCCAGCCTTGCATGGGCTTCCAAGCGGGTTTGGGCTGGGCCGCGTTACCTTCTTGTCTAGCGGCAGTGGAGTTATTAGCTGGTCTGTTCCTGAAATTGCGAAAGGAACGAAAATTAGACTTGTTCTTAGCCTTAAAAGGCCTATCCTGTGGGAGGGCATGGCCCTTACCCCCAGTGATGTCTGAAATAATTTCCTTCAATTCCGGCCCAAAAAGGGTCTTACCCTTGAAAGGAATATTCAGTAACTTAGTCTTGGACGACACATCTGCCGACCAGGATTTTAGCCAAAGCGCCCTCCGCGCTACTATAGCAAAACCTGAGTTTTTCGCCGCCAATTTCGTTATTTGAAAGGCGGCATCCAATATAAAGGAATTAGCTAACTTTTAATGAGTGAATTCTGTCCATGACTTCTTCATAGGAAGTCTCTTTCTGGAGCGACCTTTCTAGTTCTTCGAACCAAAAGGATGCCGCTGAAGTGACAGTAATAACACACGTAGCTGGTTGAAGGATGAACCCTTGCTGAACAAAAATCTTTTTAAGCAATCCTTCCAATTTTTAGGAATAGTTGTGCGCTTCGCTAGTGTTGAAACAGCTCCCTCAACCTTCGGGACCGTTTGCCATGCGTCCCTTCTAGGGTCTACTATGGGAAACATTTTCTTAAATATAGGAGGTGGGGCAAAGGGTACACCTGGCTTCTCCCACTCCTTTTCCACTATGTTCGCTACCCTCTTAGGTATTGGAAAAGCGTCGTCGTGCACTGGGACCTCTAAAAATGTGTCCAATTTGCACAACTTCTCTGGTACTACCATGGAATCACAGTCATCCAGAGTAGCTAATACCTCCTTAAGCAAAGCGCGGAGATGTTCTAGCTTAAACTTAAATGCCACTAGATCAGGTTCTGCCTGTTGAGAAATTTTTCCTGAGTCTGAAATTTCACCCTCAGACAGCCCTTCCCTCACAGCCAATTCCGATTGATGTGAGGGTAAAATAGATAAGGCATCGTCAGCGTCTGATTGTTCATCCTTTTTATCTGTATTTAAAACTGAAAAATCACGCTTTCTCTGAAAAACTGGCAGTTTGGATAAAAGATTTGCTATAGAATTATCCACTACTGCTGATAATTGTTGCATAGAAAAAAGCACTGGCGCGCTAGGTGTCGCCTGCGCGGGCAAAGCTGGTGTAGACACAGAAGGAGAGGATGTAGAGCTATCCCCACTACCTTCATTAGATAAATCATCTTGGGTAACATTATGAAAAATAACAGCTGTCCTGATTTTGTTTGGACGCTATGGCGCAATTATCACAAACACTCGAAGGGGGAACCACATTTGCCTTTATACACACAGAACATAGGTTATCTGATGGAACAGACATGTTAAACAGATTTAGGCAGGCAAACAATGCAATAAAAACGATTTTAAACAAAAATGTTACTGTCTCTTTAAATAATAAAATGACACATTTATTTCTGAATGTTCAAAAAACTATGAAGGCAATATCCGATTTTTCTGAAATTTGGACCCCAGTGTCTTAATGCTTAGAAAGTATTGCACAGCAAATATGGAGACTCTAGCTCTTAAAACAAGCAAACCGGAGCTAATTGTTGGATTTAACCGTTTTTACACACCACAATCCCAGCTACAGCCTTGCTGCAGCTTTTTACCTTCCTTAGGGGTCACCATTCACAGAAAAAAGCCTTTTGGAGTCACTTTCTGAACCACAGGACCCTCTCACATGAATCTGCATGCACTGCCTTGAAATTCAACTGCACAGCTGAAGTGCCAAAATCAGTCTTCCTCCCTCAGCACACTAGAGTGAAGGGGCCTTCCTGACTAGATTTAGGTGTCTAAAACAAGCCAGATCAATAAAAAACGTTCCCAAGTGTATGTGAGCTTATAAAATATTTCAAATGGTATAATATTGTAATAAAAACCAATCTATTTAGCCCCTAACAGTGTCTACCAGCATAAAAAACAAAAAGGGGAAGCCTGTTATCTTTTTTGCTGAGGTGAAAGAAAAATGGCTTACCGTTTCCCCTGAGGGGAAAAATGACTGTCATCTAGCATTAGCCTGTGTTGTTAGAAGGAGACTAGTCATACCTGAAGCAGATGAGTCTGCAAACTGTTACCCCCAACTGAAGTTCTCTTGTTTCAACAGTCCTGCGTGGTAACAGTAATGGATTTTAGTTACTTGTGCTAAAATCATAGCCCTCTTAAACAGAAATCTTTATCACTTTTCTGTTATAGAGTAAATAGTACAAGCCAGCACTATTTTAAAATAACAAACTCTTGATAGAAGAATAAAAAACTACAACTAACACCACAAACTCCTCGCCATCCCCGTGGTAGATGCTACTTGTTCAGAGCGGCAAGGAGAATGACTGGGGGGCGGAGCCAGAGGGGGAGCTATATGGACAGCTCTTGCTGTGTGCTCTCCTTGCCTTTCCCTGTGGGGGAGAACATTTCCCCCAAGTAATGGATGACGCTGTGGACCGGACACACCAATGTTGGAGAAAAGACTCGCGTCTGTAGTGATCATGGTCCAGGTTGAATGAACCAAAAAGACCCGTAGAACTATATGATGGTGAACTAACCACCAAGTCAAAGATAGTTGAACATTGGGATTCAAAGATATAAAAAATGATATCCTAGAATCCCTGCACCATTAATTCAGCATAAAAAACTGGAAAGGTTTCCTATGAAAATGAGCAAAGGGAATCGAATCCAATGCTGCAGCCATGACACCTAAAACTTCCATGCATATAGTAACTGAAGAAAATAATAGAGACTGAAGGTTCCGACAAACTGAACCCAATAAAATTGTCACTTGTCTGTTAGAGACAAAGACATTGACACAATCTATCTGGAAACCTAAAAAAGGTGACCCTTGTCTGAGGAATCAAAGAGCTTTTGATAAAAAGATCCTCTAACCATGTCTTGAAGAAACAACAAAAGTTGAATCGTATGAGATTCCGCAGAACAAAAAGACTGAGCCAGTACCACGAGACCGTCCAAATGAGGAAACACTGAGAACCTTGAAAAGATTCTTAGAGCAGTCGCTAGACCAGAAGGAAAAGCAACAAATTGGTAATGCTTTGTCAAAAAAAGAGAATCTCAGAAAATGAAAATAATCTGAATGAAAACAGAAAATGAAGATATGCATCTATTGTAAGCAAATAATGCTCTCACTGACCAAAAGGCAGAATAGACCATATAAACACCATTCTAAAAGATTGTACACTTATGACAATTCAAAAAGATTTTCTATCTTTGGGACAATGAATAGTTTTGAATAAAAAACAAACCTAACAAACAAATGAAGAGATAGTACCACAAATAATATAATAATTAAACAATACAAGTGCTAGCTACCTGGTAAATAGAATTTTACACAAGATATACAAAAAGGGAGATAGAATTGCACCAGAATAAGATGCAGTTCAAAGACCAGGATATCAAGCCAAGCACATTATAATAATAAATTGAATTAAATACTCAAATAGATCAAAAAATGTGCAATTTATTAAACTTCTAAATAGTCAAACAATACATGATGAATTGTTTAGGTAAATTTCAAATTAAAGAAATACAACAACAAAAACCACATACCAAAGCCCCCCACATAGACACACAAAAGACAAACAGACAATTCACATGGGCCCCACTTGAAACACTGTACAAAACCTAAGCCGGCAAATAAAAATCCATTGTAGAGAGTTGTTTCATAAAGATGGAACAAAGCATAGCATGACAGTAAACCAATGCGGTGAATGACTGTAGTTGATGACAAAAAGTAATCAAAATAAGCTGTTCATGGTTATGAAAGATGAATACAAGGATGAATTAGATGAATGAAATGATGAATGATGATGGTAACTGTATATCCAAAGACTTAGGTGAAGTAACAGGTGTAGAGTACAACTACAAACAGCAGCCAAGATGTAATAAATTGCAAAATAGGTGGGGAAGTGTGGCAGACGTGCAATAGAGAGTTCAAATAAAAGTTCCAATTAGGGGCGAGTATATAGCAACAATGTGAGGCAAAATAGCAGGCACAACACAATACTTCAAGCCCCTATGCTGATCACTCATGGGATCCTCCAGATTATACTCACGACCGCTTCACAAAACTGACCACCAACTCTCTGACCGGCAGAGACCACAAGTCACTCGTACTGGAAATTGCTGTTTGCATTCACAAGATTGGGGTAGCCCACGGCAAACCACGCTGCTCACCAACGCGTCCTCTTGGGCGTTTCACTCCCAGTCCGCAGCAGGGAGCTTCTTACGGGTAGTGAAGATTCACGTCATGGCGTCTCTTTTAATTGGTAGTCAAAAAATGTTCAACCAATAACTTCAATGCTATGCCTTAAAGCGGTCACTTCATACTTTCAGATCACCAATCTTAAAGGGGAATTACCGTAACTGTAATAGGCAGGTATAGCAAGGAGATAACATTGTAAACTACTTCCAATCCATACAAAACAGACAAACAAAAAAACATAATTTATGTAAGAACTTACCTGATAAATTCATTTCTTTCATATTAGCAAGAGTCCATGAGCTAGTGACGTATGGGATATACATTCCTACCAGGAGGGGCAAAGTTTCCCAAACCTTAAAATGCCTATAAATACACCCCTCACCACACCCACAATTCAGTTTAACGAATAGCCAAGAAGTGGGGTGATAAGAAAAAAGTGCGAAAGCATATAAAATAAGGAATTGGAATAATTGTGCTTTATACAAAAAAATCATAACCACCACAAAAAAGGGCGGGCCTCATGGACTCTTGCTAATATGAAAGAAATGAATTTATCAGGTAAGTTCTTACATAAATTATGTTTTCTTTCATGTAATTAGCAAGAGTCCATGAGCTAGTGACGTATGGGATAATGACTACCCAAGATGTGGATCTTTCCACACAAGAGTCACTAGAGAGGGAGGGATAAAATAAAGACAGCCAATTCCTGCTGAAAATAATCCACACCCAAAATAAAGTTTAATGAAAAACATAAGCAGAAGATTCAAACTGAAACCGCTGCCTGAAGTACTTTTCTACCAAAAACTGCTTCAGAAGAAGAAAATACATCAAAATGGTAGAATTTGGTAAAAGTATGCAAAGAGGACCAAGTTGCCGCTTTGCAAATCTGATCAACCGAAGCTTCATTCCTAAACGCCCAGGAAGTAGAAACTGACCTAGTAGAATGAGCTGTAATCCTCTGAGGCGGAGTTTTACCCGACTCAACATAGGCAAGATGAATTAAAGATTTCAACCAAGATGCCAAAGAAATGGCAGAAGTTTTCTGGCCTTTCTAGAACCGGAAAAGATAACAAATAAACTAGAAGTCTTTCGGAAAGACTTAGTAGCTTCAACATAATATTTCAAAGCTCTAACAATATCCAAAGAATGCAACGATTTCTCCTTAGAATTCTTAGGATTAGGACATAATGAAGGAACCACAATGTCTCTACTAATGTTGTTGGAATTCACAACTTAGGTAAAATTTCAAAAGAAGTTCGCAACACCGCCTTATCCTGATGAAAAATCAGAAAAGGAGACTCACAAGAAAGAGCAGATAATTCAGAAACTCTTCTGGCAGAAGAGATGGCCAAAAGGAACAAAACTTTCCAAGAAAGTAATTTAATGTCCAATGAATGCATAGGTTCAAATGGAGGAGCTTGAAGAGCCCCCAGAACCAAATTCAAACTCCAAGGAGGAGAAATTGACTTAATGACAGGCTTTATACGAACCAAAGCTTGTACAAAACAATGAATATCAGGAAGAATAGCAATCTTTCTGTGAAAAAGAACAGAAAGAGCAGAGATTTGTCCTTTCAAGGAACTTGCGGACAAACCCTTATCTAAACCATCCTGAAGAAACTGTAATATTCTCGGTATTCTAAAAGAATGCCAAGAAAAATGATGAGAAAGACACCAAGAAATATAAGTCTTCCAGACTCTATAATATATCTCTCTGGATACAGATTTACGAGCCTGAAACATAGTATTAATCACAGAGTCAGAGAAACCTCTTTGACCAAGAATCAAGCGTTCAATCTCCATACCTTTAAATTTAAGGATTTCAGATCCTGATGGAAAAAAGGACCTTGAGACAGAAGGTCTGGTCTTAACGGAAGAGTCCACGGTTGGCAAGAGGCCATCCAGACAAGATCCGCATACCAAAACCTGTGAGGCCATGCCGGAGCTACCAGCAGAACAAACGAGCATTCCTTCAGAATCTTGGAGATTACTCTTGGAAGAAGAACTAGAGGCGGAAAGATATAGGCAGGATGATACTTCCAAGGAAGTGATAATGCATCCACTGCCTCCGCCTGAGGATCCCGGGATCTGGACAGATACCTGGGAAGTTTCTTGTTTAGATGAGAAGCCATCAGATCTATTTCTGGAAGTTCCCACATTTGAATAATCTGAAGAAATACCTCTGGGTGAAGAGACCATTCGCCCGGATGCAACGTTTGGCGACTGAGATAATCCGCTTTCCAATTGTCCATACCTGGGATATGAACCGCAGAGATTAGACAGGAGCTGGATTCTGCCCAAACCAAAATTCGAGATACTTCTTTCATAGCCAGAGGACTGTGAGTCCCTCCTTGATGATTGATGTATGCCACAGTTGTGACGTTGTCTATCTGAAAACAAATGAACAACTCTCTCTTCAGAAGAGGCCAAGACTGAAGAGCTCTGAAAATTGCACGGAGTTCCAAAATATTGATCGGAAATCTCACCTCCTGAGATTCCCAAACCCCTTGTGCCGTCAGATACCCCCACACAGCTCCCCAACCTGTAACACTTGCATCTGATGAGATTATAGTCCAGGTCGGAAGAACAAGAAGCCCCCTGAACTAAACGATGGTGATCTGTCCACCATGTCAGAGAGTGTCGTAAAATCGGTTTAAAGATATTAATTGAGATATCTTTGAGTAATCCCTGCACCATTGGTTCAGCATACAGAGCTGAAGAGGTCGCATGTGAAAACGAGCAAAGGAGATCGCATCTGATGCGGCAGTCCTAAGACCCAACATTTCCATGCATAAGGCTACCAAAGGGAATGATTGTGACTGAAGGTTTTGACAAGCTGATATCAATGTTAAACTTCTCTTGTCTGACAAGGACAGAGTCATAGACACTGAATTTATCTAGAAACCTAAAAAGGTTACCCTTGTCTGAGGAATCAATGAATTGATTGGTAAATTGATCCTCCAACCATGAACTTGAAGAAACAACACAAGTCGATTCGTATGAGATTCTTCGAAAATGAGAAGACTGAGCAAGTACCAAGATATCGTCCAAATAAGGAAATACCAAAACCCTGTTCTCTGATTACAGAAAGAAGGGCACCGAGAACCTTTGAAAAAAATTCTTGGAACTGAGGCTAGGCCAAACGGTAGAGCCAAAAAACTGGTAATGCTTGTCTAAAAAGAGAATCTCAGACACTAAAAGTGATCTGGATGAATCGGAATATGCAGATACACATCCTGTAAATCTATTGTAGACATATAATGCCCTTGCTAAACAAAAGGCAGGAAAGTCCTACAGTAACCATCTTGAATGTTGGTATCCTAACATAACGATTCAATAATGATAGATCCGGAACTGGTCTGAAGGAATTGACCTTCTTTGGTACAATGAAGAGATAAAATAAAACCCCAGCCCCTGTTCCAGAACTGGAACTGGCATAAATACTCCAGCCAACTCTAGATCTGAAACACATTTCAGAAATGCTGAGCCTTTGCTGTGTTAACTGGGACACGGGAAAGAAAAAAAATCTCTTAGCAGGAGGCCTTAACTTGAAGCCAATTCTGTACCTTTCTGAAACAATGTTCTGAAACCAGAGATTGAGAACGGAATTGATCCAAATTTCTTTGAAGAAAACGTAATCTGCCCCATACCAGCTGAGCTGGAATAAGGGCCACACCTTCATAGGTACTTAGGAGCTGGCTATAGGTTTCTATAAGGCTTGGATATATTCCAAACTGGAAATAGTTTCCAAACTGATACCGCTCCTGAGGATGAAGGATCAGGCTTTTGTTCCTTGTTGTGAGGAAAGGAACGAAAATGATTATTTACCCTGGAAAGAAAGGGAAAGCAAAGTTGACTTAGAAGACATATCAGCATTCCAAGTTTAATCCATAAAGCTTTTCTAGCTAAAATAGCTAGAGACATATACCTGACATCAACTCTAATGATATCAAAAGATGGTATCACCAATAAAATTATTAGCATGTTATAGAATAATAATAATGCTATAAAATTATGATCTGTTACTTGTTGCGCTAAAGCTTCTAACCAAAAAGTTGAAGCTGCAGCAACATCCGCTAAAAATATAGCAGGTCTAAGAAGATTACCTGAACATAAGTAAGCTTTTCTTAGAAAGGATTCAATTTTCCTATCTAAAGGATCCTTAAATGAAGTACTATCTGCCGTAGGAATAGTAGTACATTAGCAGGAGTAGAGACAGCCCCATAACCTTAGGGATTTTTGTCCCAAAAAACTCTAATCTGTCAGATGGCACAGGATATAATTGCTTAAACGTCTAGAAGGAGTAAATAAATTACCCAAATTATTCCATTCCCTGGAAATTACTTCAGAAATAGCATCAGGGAGATAAAACACTTCTGGAATAACTACAGGAGATTTAAAAACCTTATTTAAACGTTTACATTTAGTATCAAGAGGACCAGAATCCTCTATTTCTAATGCAAATAATACTTCTTTAAGTAAAGAACGAATAAATTCCATCTTGAACAAATACAAAGATTTATCAGCATCAACCTCTGAGACAGAAACCTCTGAACCAGAAGAACCATTATCAGTATCAGAATGATGATGTTCATTTAAAAATTCATCTGAAAAAAGAGAAGTTTTAAAAGACTTTTATGTATACTAGAAGGAGAAATAACAGACATAGCCTTCTTAATGGATTTAAAAAATAAAATCTCTTATGTTATCAGGAACACTCTGAAAATTAGATGTTGACGGAACAGCAACAGGTAATGTAACAGTACTAAAGGAAATTTTATCTGCATTAATAAGTTTGACATGACATGCAATACAAACAACAGCTGGAGAAACAGATACCAAAAGTTTATAGCAGATACACTTAGCTTGGTAGCTCCAGCACTGGGCAGTGATTTTCCTGAAGTATCTTCTGACTCAGTTGCAACATGGAACATCTTGCAATATGTAAAAGAAAAAAACAACATATAAAGCAAAATTGATCAAATTCCTTAAATGACAGTTTCAGGAATGGGAAAAAAATGCCAGTGAACAAGCTTCTAGCAACCAGAAGCAATAAATAATGTGACTTAAATAATGTGGAGACAAAAGTGACGCCCATATTTTTTAGCGCCAAAAAAGACGCCCACATTATTTGGCGCCTAAATGCTTTTGGCGCCAAAAATGACGCCACATCCGGAACGCCGACATTTTTGACGCAACAGAAAAAAAATTTTGCGCCAAAAAAGTCCGCGCCAAGAATGACGCAATAAAATGAAGCATTTTCTGCCCCCGCGAGCCTAACAGCCCACAGGGAAAAAGTCAAATTTTTTAAGGTAAGAAAAAATGATTGAAACAAATGCATTTATCCCAAATATGAAACTGACTGTCTGAAATAAGGAATGTTGAACATCCTGAGTCAAGGCAAATAAATGTTTGAATACATATATTTAGAACTTTATAAACAAAGTGCCCAACCATAGCTTAGAGTGTCACAGAAAATAAGATTTACTAACCCCAGGACACTCATCTACATGTTTGTAGAAAGCCAAACCAGTACTGAAACGAGAATCAGCAGAGGTAATGGTATATATAAGAGTATATCGTCGATCTGAAAAGGGAGGTAAGAGATGAATCTCTACGACCGATAACAGAGAACCTATGAAATAGACCCCGTAGAAGGAGATCACTGCATTCAAATAGGCAATACTCTCCTGACATCCCTCTGACATTCACTGCACGCTGAGAGGAAAACCGGGCTCCAACTTGCTGCGGAGCGCATATCAACGTAGAATCTAGCACAAACTTACTTCACCACCTCCATCGGAGGCAAAGTTTGTAAAACTGAATTGTGGGTGTGGTGAGGGGTGTATTTATAGGCATTTTAAGGTTTGGGAAACTTTGCCCCTCCTGGTAGGAATGTATATCCCATACGTCACTAGCTCATGGACTCTTGCTAATTACATGAAAGAAAACACAAGGACACATGTTTATAAAACTAAATAAAGAAAACATACTTATTATTGAAAATGAAATAAATATAAAGATTGAAAACATATGTCAGGTAAATACAAAAGCAATCTAATTTTAATCTAATTTCAACATTGCGTGCAGTGGCAGGTTGATACATAGAATAATAACAAATAAATCAATATTCATTGAGCATATAGGAAATACTATTTGAATAAGCAAATAATTCTTTAAGTCAAATTACAATTATTTTGTACTACCACTTCCCACACGTGTGCGGGGAAATTGGTCGGCCACACTGGGTGGCACCAAGTAACTGAGAGAAAGAAGGAAGGCAACACTGGAGCACCGGCCCCACCAAGGTGTGAATAGAATGAATTACATATAAAATGAAGAATAATTTTTAGATACATGAATTTACATTTAAAATGAATAGATATATGGACACTGCTAATCTATTTTTTAGGGAGAAACGATACAAACTCCAATTTTTCATTTAATCCAGTAGAGGACATAGTTTTAAGATGGTAAATCCATCGTGCCTCTTTTTGGAGAAGGATAGTATCAATATCCCCTCCTCTTCTATGGGGGCTCACCTTTTCGATTCCTATAAACTCCAAATCATCCAGTTTGGAGTCGTGATATCTAGCAAAATGTCTTGCAATTGGACTGTCCACATCTACATTTTTAATGTCATCACGATGTTCATAGATTCTTGTTCTAAATTCCCTATAGGTTTTACCTACATAGAAACAAGGACAGGTGCAAGATAGAAGATAGATAATACCTGTGCTAGAGCAATTGATGAAAGATCTGATCTGATAATTTTTCTGTGTGGTAGTCTCAAAATTTTTTGTTCTTTTGACAAATGAACAAGCCGCACAATGGCCACAGGGAGAACATCCTACTATGCTTTGAGAGTGGCTTACTAGCCAATTTTGAGGTACTGATTTAACAAATTCACATTTGACCAATAGGTCCTTCAGATTATTCGCTCTCCGTGCGGTCATAGATGGAAAATCATCAATGCAATCAGACAGGTCCTCGTCCTGAGTCAGCAAATGCCAGTTATTTTTGAGTATCATTTTCAATTTATCCCAATGGGAATTAAATTTGGTTATAAACCGCACCTTGCTGTCCGCAGGGGTTTGGACCTTTTGACTATAGAGAAGATTGGATCTTTCCTGCATCAATGCCCTATGCCTTGCTTTCTTTAAAGTTCTTTTAGAATAGCCCCTTACTAGAAACCTTTCCAGGACAATTTTTAAGATTACGTAGGACATGTTCAGACACCTATACATTCAACAAACAAGCCTCAGAGATGATGGAAAGGTTTCTAGTAAGGGGCTACTCTAAAAGAACTTTAAAGAAAGCAAGGCATAGGGCATTGATGCAGGAAAGATCCAATCTTCTCTATAGTCAAAAGGTCCATACCCCTGCGGACAGCAAGGTGCGGTTTATAACCAAATTTAATTCCCATTGGGATAAATTGAAAATGATACTCAAAAATAACTGGCATTTGCTGACTCAGGACGAGGAACTGTCTGATTGCATTGATGATTTTCCATCTATGACCGCACGGAGAGCGAATAATCTGAAGGACCTATTGGTCAAAAGTGAATTTGTTAAATCAGTACCTCAAAATTGGCTAGTAAGCCACTCTCAAAGCATAGTAGGATGTCCTCCCTGTGGCCATTGTGCGGCTTGTTCATTTGTCAAAAGAACAAAAAATTTTGAGACTAACACACAGAAAAATGATCAGATCAGATCTTTCATCAATTGCTCTAGCACAGGTATTATCTATCTTGCACCTGTCCTTGTTTCTATGTAGGTAAAACCTATAGGGAATTTAGAACAAGAATCTATGAACATCGTGATGACATTAAAAATGTAGATGTGGACAGTCCAATTGCAAGACATTTTGCTAGATATCACGACTCCAAACTGGATGGTTTGGAGTTTATAGGAATCGAAAAGGTGAGCCCCCATAGAAAAGGAGGGGATATTGATACTATCCTTCTCCAAAAAGAGGCACGATGGATTTACCATCTTAAAACTCTGTCCCCTACTGGATTAAATGAAAAATTGGAGTTTGTATCGTTTCTCCCTAAAAAATAGATTAGCAGTGTCCATATATCTATTCTTCATTTTAAATGTAAATTCATGTATCTAAAAATTATTCTTCATTTTATATGTAATTCATTCTATTCACACCTTGGTGTGGCCGGTGCTCCGGTGTTGCCTTCCTTCTTTCTCTCAGTTACTTGGTGCCACCCAGTGTGGCCGATCCATTTCCCCACACACGTGTGGGAAGCGGTAGTACAAAATAATTGTAATTTGACTTAAATAATTATTTGCTTATTCAAATAGTATTTCCTATATGCTCAATGAATATTGATTTATTTGTTATTATTCTATGTATCAACCTGCCACTGCACGCAATGTTGAAATTAGATTAAAATTAGATTGCTTTTATATTTACCTGACATATGTTTTCAATCTTTATATTTATTTCATTTTCAATAATAAGTATGTTTTCTTTATTTTCTTTATTTAGTTTTATAAACATTTGTCCTTGTGTTTTTTTTGTTTGTCTGTTTTGTATGGATTGGTAGTAGTTTACAATGTTATCTCCTTGCTATACCTGCCTATTACAGTTACGGTAATTCCCCTTTAAGATTGGTGATCTGAAAGTATGAAGTGACCTCTTTAAGGCATAGCATTGAAGTTATTGGTTGAACATTTTTTGACTACTAATTAAAAGAGACGCCATGACGTGAATCGTCACTACCCGGAAGAAGCTCCCTGCTGCGGACTGGGAGTGAAACGTGCAAGAGGTGAGCAGCGTGGTTTGCTGTGGGCTACCCCAATCTTGTGAATGCAAACAGCAATTTCCAGTACGAGTGACTTGTGGTCTCTGCCGGTCAGAGAGTTGGTGGTCAGTTGTGTGAAGCGGTCGTGAGTATAATCTGGAGGATCCCATGAGTGATCAGCATAGGGGCTTGAAGTATTGTGTTGTGCCTGCTATTTTGCCTCACATTGTTGCTATATACTCGCCCCTAATAGGAACTTTTATTTGAACTCTCTATTGCACGTCCGCCACACTTCCCCACCTATTTTGCAATTTATTACATCTTGGCTGCTGTTTGTAGTTGTACTCTACACCTGTTACTTCACCTAAGTCTTTGGATATACAGTTACCATCATCATTCATCATTTCATTCATATAATTCATCCTTGTATTCATCTTTCATAACCATGAACAGCTTATTTTGATTACTTTTTGTCATCAACTACAGTCATTCACCGCATTGGTTTATTGTCATGCTATGCTTTGTTCCATCTTTATGAAACAACTCTCTACAATGGATTTTTATTTGCCGGCTTAGGTTTTGTACAGTGTTTCAAGTAGGGCCCATGTGAATTGTCTGTTTGTCTTTTGTGTGTCTATGTGGGGGGTTTTGGTATGTGGTTTTTGTTGTTGTATTTCTTTAATTTGAAATTTACCTAAACAATTCATCATGTATTGTTTGACTATTTAGAAGTTTAATAAATTGCACATTTTTTGATCTATTTGAGTATTTAATTCAATTTATTATTATAATGTGCTTGGCTTGATATCCTGGTCTTTGAACTGCATCTTATTCTGGTGCAATTCTATCTCCCTTTTTGTATATCTTGTGTAAAAGTTTTGAATAAAACCCCCAAACCCTGTTCCTAAAATGGAACTGGTATAAATACCCCAGAAAACTCCAGGTCTGAGCAGCGCCTTGAGCCCCAACGGGTGACCAGCCGCGCTTCACAAGTACCCAATACATACAGGTCTGAAACACACTTCAGGAAAGTGTGAGCCTTACTGGAATAGCTGGAATATGTTAGAGAAAAACAGAATTTATGTTTACCTGATAAATTACTTTCTCCAACGGTGTGTCCGGTCCACGGCGTCATCCTTACTTGTGGGATATTCTCTTCCCCAACAGGAAATGGCAAAGAGTCCCAGCAAAGCTGGTCACATGATCCCTCCTAGGCTCCGCCCACCCCAGTCATTCGACCGACGGACAGGAGGAAATATATATAGGAGAAACCATATGATACCGTGGTGACTGTAGTTAGAGAAAATAATTCATCAGACCTGATTAAAAAACCAGGGCGGGCCGTGGACCGGACACACCGTTGGAGAAAGTAATTTATCAGGTAAACATAAATTCAGTTTTCTCCAACATAGGTGTGTCCGGTCCACGGCGTCATCCTTACTTGTGGGAACCAATACCAAAGCTTTAGGACACGGATGAAGGGAGGGAGCAAATCAGGTCACCTAAATGGAAGGCACCACGGCTTGCAAAACCTTTCTCCCAAAAATAGCCTCCGAAGAAGCAAAAGTATCAAATTTGTAAAATTTGGCAAAAGTGTGCAGTGAAGACCAAGTCGCTGCCTTACATATCTGGTCAACAGAAGCCTCGTTCTTGAAGGCCCATGTAGAAGCCACAGCCCTAGTGGAGTGAGCTGTGATTCTTTCAGGAGGCTGCCGTCCGGCAGTCTCATAAGCCAATCGGATAATGCTTTTAAGCCAAAAGGAAAGAGAGGTAGAAGTCGCTTTTTGACCTCTCCTTTTACCAGAATAAACAACAAACAAGGAAGATGTTTGTCTGAAATCTTTAGTAGCCTCTAAATAGAATTTTTGAGCACGGACTACGTCCAAATTGTGTAACAAACGTTCCTTCTTTGAAACTGGATTCGGACACAAAGAAGGTACAACTATCTCCTGGTTAATATTTTTGTTGGAAACAACTTTCGGAAGAAAACCAGGCTTAGTACGCAAAACCACCTTATCTGCATGGAACACCAGATAGGGCGGAGAACACTGCAGAGCAGATAACTCTGAAACTCTTCTAGCAGAAGAAATTGCAACCAAAAACAAAACTTTCCAAGATAATAACTTAATATCTACGGAATGTAAGGGTTCAAACGGAACCCCTTGAAGAACTGAAAGAACTAGATTTAGACTCCAGGGAGGAGTCAAAGGTCTGTAAACAGGCTTGATCCTAACCAGAGCCTGAACAAATGCTTGAACATCTGGCACAGCTGCCAGTCTTTTGTGAAGTAAAACAGATAAAGCAGAGATCTGTCCCTTCAGAGAACTTGCAGATAATCCTTTCTCCAAACCTTCTTGTAGAAAGGATAGAATCTTAGGAATTTTTATCTTGTTCCATGGGAATCCTTTAGATTCACACCAACAGATATATTTTTTCCATATTTTATGGTAAATTTTTCTAGTTACAGGCTTTCTAGCCTGAATCAGAGTATCTATTACAGAATCTGAAAACCCACGCTTTGATAAAATCAAGCGTTCAATCTCCAAGCCGTCAGTTGGAGGGAAACCAGATTCGGATGTTCGAATGGACCCTGAACAAGAAGGTCCTGTCTCAAAGGTAGCTTCCATGGTGGAGCCGATGACATATTCACCAGGTCTGCATACCAAGTCCTGCGTGGCCACGCAGGAGCTATCAAGATCACCGAGGCCCTCTCCTGATTGATCCTGGCTACCAGCCTGGGGATGAGAGGAAACGGTGGGAATACATAAGCTAGGTAGAAGGTCCAAGGTGCTACTAGTGCATCTACTAGAGTCGCCTTGGGATCCCTGGATCTGGACCCGTAGCAAGGAACCTTGAAGTTCTGACGAGACGCCATCAGATCCATGTGGAATGCCCCATAATTGAGTTATTTGGGCAAAGATTTCCGGATGGAGTTCCCACTCCCCCGGATGGAATGTCTGACGACTCAGAAAAACATAATTTATGCTTACCTGATAAATTCCTTTCTTCTGTTGTGTGATCAGTCCACGGGTCATCATTACTTCTGGGATATAACTCCTCCCCAACAGGAAATGCAAGAGGATTCACCCAGCAGAGCTGCATATAGCTCCTCCCCTCTACGTCACTCCCAGTCATTCGACCAAGAATCAACGAGAAAGGAGAAACCAAGGGTGAAGTGGTGACTGGAGTATAATTTAAAAAATATCTACCTGCCTTAAAAAACAGGGCGGGCCGTGGACTGATCACACAACAGAAGAAAGGAATTTATCAGGTAAGCATAAATTATGTTTTCTTCTGTTATGTGTGATCAGTCCACGGGTCATCATTACTTCTGGGATACCAATACCAAAGCAAAAGTACACGGATGACGGGAGGGATAGGCAGGCTCATTATACAGAAGGAACCACTGCCTGAAGAACCTTTCTCCCAAAAATAGCCTCCGAAGAAGCAAAAGTGTCAAATTTGTAAAATTTGGAAAAAGTATGAAGCGAAGACCAAGTTGCAGCCTTGCAAATCTGTTCAACAGAGGCCTCATTCTTAAAGGCCCAAGTGGAAGCCACAGCTCTAGTAGAATGAGCTGTAATTCTTTCAGGAGGCTGCTGTCCAGCAGTCTCATAGGCTAAACGAATTATGCTACGAAGCCAGAAGGAGAGAGAGGTAGCCGAAGCCTTATGACCTCTCCTCTGACCAGAGTACACGACAAACAGGGAAGACGTTTGTCGAAAATCCTTAGTTGCCTGCAAGTAGAACTTGAGGGCACGAACTACATCTAGATTGTGTAGAAGACGTTCCTTCTTTGAAGAAGGATTCGGGCACAGAGAAGGAACCACGATCTCTTGATTGATGTTCCTGTTAGTGACTACCTTAGGTAAGAACCCAGGTTTAGTACGCAGAACTACCTTATCTGAATGAAAAATCAAATAAGGAGAATCACAATGTAAAGCTGATAACTCAGAGACTCTCCGAGCCGAAGAAATAGCCATTAAAAATAACACTTTCCAAGATAACAACTTTATATCAATGGAATGAAGGGGTTCAAACGGAACTCCTTGTAGAACGTTAAGAACAAGGTTTAAACTCCATGGCGGAGCAACAGTTTTAAACACAGGCTTGATTCTAGCTAAAGCCTGACAAAAGGCCTGGACGTCTGGATTTTCTGATAGACGCCTGTGCAACAAGATGGACAGAGCTGAGATCTGTCCCTTTAATGAACTAGCCGATAAACCCTTTTCTAAACCTTCTTGTAGAAAGGACAAAATCCTAGGAATCCTAACCTTACTCCAGGAGTAACCTTTGGATTCGCACCAGTATAGGTATTTACGCCATATCTTATGGTAAATTCTTCTGGTAACAGGCTTCCTAGCCTGTATCAGGGTATCAATAACCGACTCAGAAAAACCACGTTTTGATAAAATCAAGCGTTCAATTTCCAAGCAGTCAGCTTCAGAGAAGTTAGATTTTGATGTTTGAATGGACCCTGTATCAGAAGGTCCTGTCTTAGAGGTAGAGACCAAGGCGGACAGGATGACATGTCCACTAGATCTGCATACCAAGTCCTGCGTGGCCACGCAGGCGCTATTAGAATCACTGATGCTCTCTCCTGTTTGATTTTGGCAATCAATCGAGGAAGCAGCGGGAAGGGTGGAAACACATAAGCCATCCCGAAGTTCCAAGGTGCTGTCAAAGCATCTATCAGAACCGCTCCCGGATCCCTGGATCTGGACCCCGTAGCGAGGAAGTTTGGCGTTCTGGCGAGACGCCATGAGATCTATCTCTGGTTTGCCCCAACGTCGAAGTATTTGGGCAAAGACCTCCGGATGAAGTTCCCACTCCCCCGGATGAAAAGTCTGGCGACTCAAGAAATCTTAGCTTTGGCTTTGTCTTGAGGCAGGGCGTGGCCCTTACCTCCTGTAATGTCAGCGATAATTTCTTTCAAACCGGGCCCAAATAAAGTTTGCCCTTTGAAAGGTATATTAAGTAATTTGGACTTAGAAGTTACATCAGCTGACCAGGATTTTAGCCACAGCGCCCTACGTGCCTGAATGGCGAATCCTGAGTTCTTAGCCGTAAGTTTGGTTAAATGTACTACGGCCTCCGAAATGAATGAATTAGCTAGTTTAAGGACTCTAAGCCTGTCCGTAATGTCGTCCAGCGTAGCTGAACTAAGGTTCTCTTCCAGAGACTCCATCCAAAATGCTGCCGCAGCCGTAATCGGCGCGATGCATGCAAGGGGTTGCAATATAAAACCTTGTTGAACAAACATTTTCTTAAGGTAACCCTCTAATTTTTTATCCATTGGATCTGAAAAAGCACAGCTATCCTCCACCGGGATAGTGGTACGCTTAGCTAAAGTAGAAACTGCTCCCTCCACCTTAGGGACCGTTTGCCATAAGTCCCGTGTGGTGGCGTCTATTGGAAACATCTTTCTAAATATTGGAGGGGGTGAGAACGGCACACCGGGTCTATCCCACTCCTTAGTAACAATTTCAGTTAGTCTCTTAGGTATAGGAAAAACGTCAGTACTCGCCGGGTACCGCAAAGTATTTATCCAACCTACACAATTTCTCTGGTATTGCAACAGTGTTACAATCATTAAGAGCCGCTAAAACCTCCCCTAGTAATACACGGAGGTTCTCCAATTTAAATTTAAAATTTGAAATATCTGAATCCAATCTGTTTGGATCAGAACCGTCACCCACAGAATGAAGCTCTCCGTCCTCATGCTCTGCAAGCTGTGACGCAGTATCCGACATGGCTCTAGTATTATCAGCGCACTCTGTTCTCACCCCAGAGTGATCACGCTTGCCCCTTAGTTCTGGTAATTTAGCCAAAACTTCAGTCATAACAGTAGCCATATCTTGTAATGTTATCTGTAATGGCCGCCCAGATGTACTAGGCGTCACAATATCACGCACCTCCCGGGCGGGAGATGCAGGTACTGACACGTGAGGCGAGTTAGTCGGCATAACTCTCCCCTCGCTGTTTGGTGAAATTTGTTCAATTTGTACAGATTGGCTTTTATTTAAAGTAGCATCAATACAGTTAGTACATAAATTTCTATTGGGCTCCACCTTGGCATTGGAACAAATGACACAGGTATCTTCCTCTGAATCAGACATGTTTAACACACTAGCAAATAAACTTGCAACTTGGTTACAATCTTATTTAACAAAAACGTACTGTGCCTCAAAGAAGCACTAAACGATTAAATGACAGTTGAAATAATGAACTGAAAAACTGTTATAGCATCAATCCTTGAAAACAACACAACTTTTAGCAAAGGTTTGTTCCCATTAGTAAAGTAACAATAATTAAATTTGAAACGTAAAAATTACAGAGGAACGTTTTTAATCACAGTCAATATATAAGTCTCACAGCTCTGCTGAGAGAATCTACCTCCCTTCAAAGAAGTTTGAAGACCCCTGAGTTCTGTTAGATATGAACCGGATCATGCAGGAAATACAAGAGTAACTGACTGGAAATTTTTGATGCGTAGCAAAGAGCGCCAAAAACGGCCCCTCCCCCTCACACACAGCAGTGAGAGAGAAACGAAACTGTCACAATTAAAACAAGCAGCTGCCAAGTGGAAAAATAATGCCCAAACATTTATTCACTCAGTACCTCAGAAAATGCAAACGATTCTACATTCCAGCAAAAACGTTTAACATAATAAATACCTATTAAAAGGTTTAATGTACTTTTTACAGAGTAATTCCAGTGAAGTACCATCCCCAGAATACTGAAGTGTAGAGTATACATACATGTTATTATAACGGTATGGCAGGATTTTCTCATCAATTCCATTCAGAAAATAAAAACTGCTACATACCTCAATGCAGATTCATCTGCCCGCTGTCCCCTGATCTGAAGCTTTTACCTCCCTCAGATGGCCGAGAAACAGCAATATGATCTTAACTACTCCGGTTAAAATCATAGTAAAAAACTCTGGTAGATTCTTCTTCAAACTCTGCCAGAGAGGCAATAACACGCTCCGGTGCTATTGTAAAATAACAAACTTTTGATTGAAGTTATAAAAACTAAGTATAATCACCATAGTCCTCTCACACATCCTATCTAGTCGTTGGGTGCAAGAGAATGACTGGGAGTGACGTAGAGGGGAGGAGCTATATGCAGCTCTGCTGGGTGAATCCTCTTGCATTTCCTGTTGGGGAGGAGTTATATCCCAGAAGTAATGATGACCCGTGGACTGATCACACATAACAGAAGAAATCCGCTTCCCAATTTTCCACTCCTGGGATGTGGATTGCAGACAAGTGGCAGGAGTGATCCTCCGCCCATTGGATTATTTTGGTCACTTCTACCATCGCCAGGGAACTCCTTGTTCCCCCCTGATGATTGATATATGCAACAGTCGTCATGTTGTCTGATTGAAACCTTATGAATTTGGCCTTTGCTAGTTGAGGCCAAGCTTTGAGAGCATTGAATATCGCTCTCAGTTCCAGAATGTTTATCGGGAGAAGAGACTCTTCCCGAGACCATAGACCCTGAGCTTTCAGGGGTTCCCAGACCGCGCCCCAGCCCACCAGGCTGGCGTCGGTCGTGACAATGACCCACTCTGGTCTGCGGAAGCTCATTCCCTGTGACAGATTGTCCAGGGTCAGCCGCCAACGGAGTGAATCTCTGGTCTTTTGATCTACTTGAATCGTCGGAGACAAGTCTGTATAATCCCCATTCCACTGTCTGAGCATGCACAGTTGTAATGGTCTTAGATGAATTCGTGCAAAAGGAACTATGTCCATTGCTGCAACCATCAATCCTATTACTTCCATGCACTGCGCTATGGAAGGACGAAGAACAGAATGAAGTACTTGACAAGAGCTTAGAATTTTTGATTTTCTGACCTCTGTCAGAAAAATCCTCATTTCTAAGGAATCTATTATTGTTCTCAAGAAGGGAACTCTTGTTGACGGGGACAGAGAACTTTTTTCTTTGTTCACCTTCCATCCGTGAGATCTGAGAAAGGCTAGGACGATGTCCGTATGAGCCTTTGCTTTTGACAGAGACGACGCTTGAATCAGGATGTCGTCCAAGTAAGGTACTACTGCAATGCCCCTTGGTCTTAGAACCGCTAGAAGGGACCCTAGTACTTTTGTGAAAATCCTTGGAGCAGTGGCTAATCCGAATGGAAGTGCCACAAACTGGTAATGCTTGTCCAGAAAAGCGAACCTCAGGAACTGATGATGTTCCTTGTGGATAGGAATATGTAGGTACGCATCCTTTAAATCCACGGTAGTCATAAATTGATTTTCCTGGATAGTAGGTAGGATCGTTCGAATAGTTTCCATTTTGAACGATGGAACCTTGAGAAATTTGTTTAGGATCTTGAGATCCAAAATTGGTCTGAATGTTCCCTCTTTTTCGGGAACTATGAACAGGTTGGAATAAAAACCCATCCCTTGTTCTCTTATTGGAACTGGATGAATCACTCCCATTTTTAACAGGTCTTCTACACAATGTAAGAATGCCTGTCTTTTTATTTGGTTTGAAGATAATTGAGACCTGTGGAACCTTCCCCTTGGGGGTAGTTAATTGAATTCTAGGAGATAACCTTGAGAAACTATTTCTAGCGCCCAAGGATCCTGAACATCTCTTGCCCAAGCCTGAGCAAAGAGAGAAAGTCTGCCCTCCACCAGATCCGGTCCCGGATCGGGGGCCATCCCTTCATGCTGTTTTGGTAGCAGTGGTAGGCTTCTTGGCCTGCTTACCCTTGTTCCAGCCTTGCATTGGTTTCCAGGCTGGTTTGGGTTGTGAAGTATTACCCTCTTGCTTAGAGGATGTAGAATTAGAGGCTGGTCCGTTTCTACGAAAGGGACAAAAATTAGGTTTATTTTTAGCCTTAAAAGACCTATCCTGTGGGAGGGCGTGGCCCTTTCCCCCAGTGATGTCTGAAATAATCTCTTTCAAATCAGGTCCAAATAATGTTTTACCCTTGAAAGGAATGTTAAGCAATTTTGTCTTGGAAGACACATCCGCTGACCAAGACTTTAGCCAAAGCGCTCTGCGCGCCACGATAGCAAACCCTGAATTTTTCGCCGCTAATCTAGCTAATTGCAAAGCGGCATCTAAAATAAAAGAGTTAGCCAATTTAAGTGCTTGAACTCTGTCCATAACCTCCTCATACGAAGATTCTTTATTGAGCGATTTTTCTAGTTCCTCGAACCAGAAACACGCTGCCGTAGAAGGTAACCCTGCTGAACAAAAATCTTTTTAAGCAAACCCTCTAATTTTTTATCCATAGGATCTTTGAAAGCACAACTATCTTCGATAGGAATAGTAGTGCGTTTGTTTAGAGTAGAAACCGCCCCCTCGACCTTGGGGACTGTCTGCCATAAGTCATTTCTGGGGTCGACTATAGGAAATAATTTCTTAAATATAGGGGGGGGAACAAAAGGTATGCCGGGCCTTTCCCACTCCTTATTTACTATGTCCGCCACCCGCTTGGGTATAGGAAAAGCGTCGGGGGGCACCGGAACCTCTAGGAACTTGTCCATCTTACATAATTTCTCTGGAATGACCAAATTGTCACAATCATCCAGAGTAGATAATACCTCCTTAAGCAGTGCGCAGAGATGTTCTAATTTAAATTTAAATGTCACAACATCAGGTTCAGCTTGTTGAGAAATTTTTCCTGAATCTGAAATTTCTCCCTCAGACAAAACCTCCCTCATGGCCCCTTCAGATTGGTGTGAGGGTATGTCAGAACAGTTATCATCAGCGTCCTCTTGCTCTTCAGTGTTTAAAACAGAGCAATCGCGCTTTCTCTGATAAGTAGGCATTTTGGATAAAATGTTTGCTATAGAGTTATCCATTACAGCCGTTAATTGTTGCATGGTAATAAGAATTGGTGCACTAGATGTACTAGGGGCCTCTTGTGTGGGCACAGAAGGGGATGATGTAGTATCATGTTTACTCCCCTCATTTGAGGAATCATCTTGGGCAATATCATTATTTGTGGCATTGCTGTCCCTACTTTGTTTGGACACCATGGCACAATTATCACATAAATTTAAATGGGGAGACACCTTGGCTTTCATACATATAGAACATAGCTTATCTGATGGTACAGACATGTTAAACAGGCTTAAACTTGTCAACAAAGCACAAAAAACTTTTAAAATAAAACCGTTACTGTCACTTTAAATTTCAAACTGAAAACACTTTATTACTGAATATGTGAAAAAGTATGAAGGAATTGTTCAAAATTCACCAAAATTTCACCACAGTGTCTTAAAGCATTAAAAGTATTGCACGCCAAATTTCAGAGCTTTAACCCTTAAATTAACGGAACCGGAGCCATTTTTACATTTAACCCCTATACAGTCCCAGCTATATGCTTTGCTGAGACCCAACCAAGCCCAGAGGGGAATACGATACCAAATGATGCCTTCTATAAGCTTTTTCAGTGATTCTTAGCTCCTCACACATGCATCTGCATGCCTTGCTCTCCAAAAACAACTGCGCATTAGTGGCGCGAAAATGAGGCTCTGTCTATAACTAGAAAAGGCCCCCATCTGAAAAAGGTGTCCAACACAGTGCCTGCCGTTTTTCTAAACAATCCCCAAGATTATAATAACCATTAATAGTTAGAATCTGCAAAATATGCCTAGCAAAGCAATCGTTTTAGCCCAGAAAAATGTCTACCAGTTTTTTAAGCCCTTATGAAGCCCTTTATTCTTTTATTTAACTAAGAAAATGGCTTACCGGTCCCCATAAGGGGAAATGACAGCCTTCCAGCATTACATAGTCTTGTTAGAAATATGGCCAGTCATACCTTAAGCAGAAAAGTCTGCTAACTGTTTCCCCCAACTGAAGTTACTTCATCTCAACAGTCCTGTGTGGAAACAGCAATCGATTTTAGTAACTTCTGCTAAAATCATCTTCCTCTTACAAACAGAAATCTTCATCTTTTTTCTGTTTCAGAGTAAATAGTACATACCAGCACTATTTTAAAATAACAAACACTTGATTGAAGAATAAAAACTACATTTAAACACCAAAAAACTCTTAACCATCTCCGTGGAGATGTTGCCTGTGGAACGGCAAAGAGAATGACTGGGGTGGGCGGAGCCTAGGAGGGATCATGTGACCAGCTTTGCTGGGACTCTTTGCCATTTCCTGTTGGGGAAGAGAATATCCCACAAGTAAGGATGACGCCGTGGACCGGACACACCTATGTTGGAGAAAAAAGACTTCTCACAGGCGGTTTTACTCTGAATCCTATTCTGTACCCAAATCTAAGAAGTTTGGACCGAATTGAACCAAACAATCTTTAAAAAGTCTTAACCTGCCCCTTACCAGCTAAGCTGGAATAAGAACCGCACCTACATGCAAATTTGGGGAGCTGACTTTGATATTTAAAATGGCTTAAATTGAATGAAAAAAACTTCCAATTATAAACATGTTACTTGGGGAAGAAATAGGATTCCGTTCCTTAGTAAGAACAAAAACTAATATAAGCTTAAGATTTAGTCTTAGAGCTCAATCTTAAAGCCCAGAGTAACAGTAGAAGAATTGAATCCAATTGTGAACCAAATAATTGATTACCTTGGAAAAAAATAAATATGGAATTTAGAAATCAAATTAGCATTCCAAGATTGAAGTCACAAAGTTCTTCTAGCTAAAATAGCTAAAGACATAGATTAAACCTCATTTGTGAAAATATCAAAAAAATGACGACACAAATGAAATTATTAGCATGTTGATCAATTTAACAAAGCTAAACAAATCATAATCCGATACTTGTTGCACTAAAGTATCCAACCAGAAAGTTGAAGCAGTTGCAACATCAGAGTTTCCCATCTGAAGGAAAATAATAAATACTATTTGCTATAGGAATAGTAGTATGTTAAGCAAGAGTAGAGATAGCCCCATTAACTTGGGGAATCTTTCCTCAAAACATAAAACTAGCTGCCGGCAAAGGATACAATTTAAAAACCTTAAAAAAGGAATAAAAGAAATTCCCGGCCTATTCTATTCCCTAGTATCAGGAACTGGAGAAAACCTCTGAAAAAACCGCAGACGATTAATAAGCAGAATTTAAATGTTAGCTAGTCTTAATCAAAAGAACTAGATACTTAAATATCCAAAATAATCAACACCTTTTCAACAAAGAACGAATGTACTCTATTTAAAAAATAAAAAAGTAGATTTGTTAGTGTCAGTATCTGATGAAGAATATTCTGAATGAGAAAAAACACCATCAGAGAAGGATAATTCAGTATGTTGTTGGTCATTTGAAACTTCATCAACTAAATGAGAAGTTTAAAAAAAGACCTAAAAATTTTAGTAGAAGGTGCGATGGCAGACAAAGCCTTTAGAATAGAATCAGAAAAATATTCTTATAAATTCGTAAATATATCTTGTACATAAGATGTAAAAAGAATAGCAATAGATAATGCATAAATACTAATGGACTCTGCATGTAAAAGTTTATCATAATAACTTATTACAAACCATAGCTAAAGATAAACATTCATAACATTAAAATAAATGAACTTAGCTTTGGTAGGACTGATATCAGTCATCAGGAATCCCTCAGTATTTTCTGATACAGGAACAGTTTTTGGAATATCTTGCAATATGTAATAGAAAAAACAACATATAAAGCAAAATTATCAAATTCCTTAAATGACAGTTTCAGGAATGGGAACAAATGAAAATTAAACAAGCTTCTAGAAAACCAGAAGCAACTGAAAATTGAGACTGAAATAATGCGCCAAGTATAACGCCCACACATTTTTGCGCCAAAAATGACGCCCATATTTTTGGGCGCCAAAAAAACGTCCGCAATACACATACGTCAAAAATTACGCAATTACGTGAAAACTTCCGGCGCCAACTATGCGCCAAAAAAGTATTGCGCCAAGAATGACGCAATAAATAGAAGCATTTTCTGCACCCGCAAGCCTAACAGCCCGCAATTTTGAAAAAAATGTCAATTGAAAATTTTTAAGGTAAGAAAAAATAAAATTTATATGCATTTTCCCAAAAAAAATGAAACTGACAGTCTGAATGAAGGAATACTGATTATCCTGAATCATGGCAAATATAAGTTTAAACACATATATTTAGAACTTTACATATAAAGTGCCCAACCATAGCTTTAAATGTCATAAATAGAAATAAGATTTACTTACCCTAAGACACTCATCTACATATAGTAGATAGCCAAACCAGTACTGAAACGAGAATCAGTAGAGGTAATGGTATATAAGAGTATATCGTCGATCTGAAAAGGGAGGTAGGTGAAGAAATCTCTACAACCGATAACAGAGAACCTATGAAATAGATCCCCTAGAGGAAGACCATGGTATTCAAATAGGCAATACTCTCTTCACATCCCTCTGACATTCACTGCACTCTGAGAGGAAAACCGGGCTTCAGCTTGCTGCGAAGCGCATATCAACGTAGAATCTAGCACAAACTTACTTCACCACCTCCATGGGAGGCAAAGTGTGTAAAACTGAATTGTGGGTGTGGTGAGGGGTGAATTTTTAGGAATTTTAAGGTTTGGCAAACTTTGCCCCTCCTGGTAGGAATGTATATCCCATACGTCACTAGCTCATGAACTCTTGCTAATTACATGAAAGAAATGTTGGGTTTAGTATCCCTTTAAGAATACCACCTTGAGCAATTATGTCAAGAACAGTTCTATACTGGTTGGGCAACTAAGTGTATCCAGTAATATTTAAACCATATCAGTGAAGAAACAAAATTATAGTAAAAATACTTAGCAGTACATTTTCATTATTTATTTTGCCTCATTTTTTCACTTAAGTCTGAAAATTGTGGGAAGTGCACATTTAAAAGTCTTACCATGCAACATATATGTCACTTATTGGTCTTGGCAGATATCAGATAAAGAACTGAAAAAATAAGACTCTTCCAAACAAAATATCAGTGTCTGGCAGTGAACTGCAAGAAAAGGATCATCTGCTGATAATGTTTGTAGCTTAGATACACACCTGGCAGATGTAACTGCTACTAAAAATTCATTTTGAGTGATAGAAATGATAGAAAAGCTGATTTTAATGGCTCAAATGGCCCCCTAAGTGCATCCAACACCAAAATGATGGATGGAATCGGTATGGGGCTTCGGCAACCCAGTTATCTTTGTATAGGCAAAGGGGGGAAATTTTCTATCTATGCCCTCTTTTGAGAGGGGGGCACAGTTTGGTAATTATTGGCTGAGAAAGGCCAAAAAAAATTCACACTAACTTGATATGTTATTCAACATTACAAAGAGTTCTATGACACTTTTAGTGAGCCAAAACATTCTAAAGAAGAATAAAAACATGTATGAATGTGATTCTTGCTTACACATGCAAGTTTAGCATATTGTTTAAGGGTAAAATATTGCTTTTAATATGCCAGATTATTATTTTATTTTAAATCCAATAGAACCCTGAAGATAGAGGCTATAAACAAATGAATGTTGCATTAAGCACAAAGAGAAAAAAATAGAGCAGGATTTAACAACCTTGACAAAAAAAAAATACCAGTCTCCTGGCTAAAGAAGAAGGCAAGAAACATGATGCAAGAGACATATCTGGACATGAAATCTGCTGGTATACCACCCTAGCACTGTATGTTTGCTACCACATGGAATAGACTCCATATAGAGTCATTCTAAAAAAACCTTACATTTTCATGGTTAGACATCAGTGGGGTAGATTTAAATGTTGCATCTTGTTGAAAAGGTTTTAAATAAAGAATATTCAAGCATTTAAGTATTCTGGTTTCACCACAATATTCTCATTTTATTTTAAACTAGGATTTTTCATATACATGAGATTTAATGTTAGTTGCGTTTGACTTTTCACAAGACAATCAACTGTTTAGAATTCAAGACAGACTTTTTCCTAAAGCAATCACAGCTTGTAGATAGAGGAAATAAATGAATATCAACGAATATGCCTTTGTCTGGAGGAACAAGTTTAGACCAATGTAATTCTACATGCACGTATTACTACACGTGGTCAATAAAATAAATGTACATACTGTGCACATAATGGATGAGCACCTAAATCAGGACTGTTAATTAGTTCATTAGGTGATAGCATGTGACAGTTGGAGTGACCATTAAAAATGATTTTACTTTGTAGAAAAAGAATTTCTGACAAAGCCATCCTTCCTGTTCCGGATTTCATGCTGACTATTTCATGAACTTTGTTCCTTTTAAGAGAAATCATTCAGCTTGCAGTCTTTTTAGGATTAAATGTGCAGATATATCCAGACTTCTCCATGCTGTGTTGGATTATTTAACCTTTATATCAAACATTATTTTCTGATTAATTTACAAGAAAATCTGTTTGCCTAAATGTGCACATTTCTAATTAGTGAAATCATGTGGCACTTACCTAAGATAAGTAGAGCATTGTAGCTTATAACTGATTGTCTGTCTACAGGGAGGCTTCCTAATACTGAACAGTTTGTAAGTCAAGTTAAACTGATTTAAATGTCTTTATTATACAAAGTAAAAACAAAAAAACTACTCAGATAAATTATGTTTTGTTTTGGGGAAAACTAAAGCGATCCTCCTCTTTTGTGGTCCTAAGTCTGTCCAGCTGCAAGCTGATAGTCATATAAATGACAAAATCCTCACAGCACTAGTCTTATTATGGGGGTATTGGAAATTCTAAAGAGGCCTTTACTACCATACTTACTATACAGATATATAAGAATCTTGATTGGAAAGAGGGGGGTTAAATCTATTTAAAGTGCCATTATAGTAAAACAAATAAAAAAAAAATTGCATTCTCTGATCCATTACAGCATGTAATTATTGTTACTATCAACCTTGCTCTACCATGTGTTAAACCCCTGCAAATAAGAAACACACAGTAGCTGTACCTGATGCTAATCCAATCAGCAGCGCAATTCATACAGCACAAATGTGCAACTAACGCTGCTGATCGGATCATCGGAGGGCTCAGCTCGGAATCTGCAGTGCACGCCAGGTCTACTATGTGGTTAACCACTTTGTGGGAATAAAATAAACAGGAGAACAGGGTCAATAGTAAAATAACATAATTTATGCAAGAACTTACCTGATAAATTAATTTCTTTCATAGTGGCAAGAGTCCATGAGCTAGTGACGTATGGGATATACATTCCTACCAGGAGGGGGCAAAGTTTCCCAAACCTCAAAATGCCTAAAAATACACCTCCCACCACACCCACAAATCAGTTTTACAAACTTTGCCTCCTATGGAGGTGGTGAAGTTTGTGCTTGATTTTTATGGTTTCTTCTTTGATAAGCGCTTCTAAGTATTCTGAAGCCCAATTCCTCTCAGAGTACAGTGTTTGTCAGAGGGATGTGAAGAGAGTATCGCCTATTTTATTTTATGGTTTCCCTCGTGGGAAGTCTTTTCATAGGTTCCCTGTTATTGGTTGTAGGGATTCATCTCCTTTCTCCCTTTCCAGATCGACGATATACTCTTATATACCATTACCTCTGCTGATAGCTTTCAGTACTGGTTTGGCTATCTGCTACATGTGGATGGGTGTCTTTCGGTAAGTATGTATCATTATTTAAGACTCTTGCCACTTGCATGAAAGAAAATTGCATCCTCAAAAGTTTCACATCCTTATAGCATAGTAATGACACCTGGAAGCTACTGCTTGCCTAATTTTGTTGTGTTGTTGATGCTAGTGCTCAGGTATCCTTGTATCTCTGTGCTGATTAAAAAAATAATAATTATAAAATATAAAAGAATAGGATAAATTTTGTATGCTCCTTTTAAGCACATGCAAGTCAGTTTTCCCACATTGTTAGAAGCTGCTACTTCTTACCCTGTCTGCCACCCCTGAGATAGTGGACGTAAAACACCCCAAACACATTTGTATATAAAAAAGTTAAACAAATAAACAAAAACATAATTTATACTTACCTGATAAATTCATTTCTTTCATGGTGGTCCTTAACTGGGAATTACGCCTCTACCGTTAGGAGCAGGCAAAGATTCCCAAACCTTAAAAGTTCTAAATAAACTCTCCAACCTCACACATACCTCAGTCTAACAAATAGCCAAGTAAATGAGGTAAAAAAAAGATTAAGAGCTATAAATGAAGAAGGGAAAAATATGTGCTCAAAAAACAAATCAACCTTAAAAAAAGTGTGGGGGATCGTGAACTCTCACCACCACGAAAGAAAGGAATTTATCGGGTAAGTATAAATTATTATTATTATTTTCATACAGGTGGTGAGAGTCCATGATCCCTTACTCATGGGATTGAATATCCAAGCTGTAATAACAAAGGGAGGGATTTAAAAAACATCTTTGTCACTGAGAAAATAAATCCTCAATCTCACAAAATAATTTTTTATTTTTATTTATTTTCCCCCCAGAATGCACTTAAAAAAAAAAAAACAGATACAAGTCTCAAGCAGAGACAGCTGCCTACAGGACCTTTCTACCAAAGGCTGCTTCAGATGAAGCAAAAACATAAAAAATTGTAAAATTTTGTCAAAGGGGCCGATATTTATCATGTGTCTAGCAGACATGATCCACTGTAGCGATCATGTCCGCCAGACATCGATAAATGCCGACAGCATACGCTGTCGGCATTTATCATTGCACCAGCATTCCTTGTGAAATGCTTGTGCAATGTCGCCCCTGCAGATTTGTGGCCAATCGGCCACTAGCAGAGGGTGTAAATCAACTTGATCGAATGCGATTGTGCAGATTTCTGTCCACCGCCTCAGAGGTGGCGGACGAGTTAAGGAATAGCGGTCCAAAGCATTATTAGGATTGGGAAACAAAGACGGAGCAATAATTTCTCTGTTAATGTTCTTAGAAGAAACAACCTTAGGCAAGAATTAAGAGCTGTCCTTAAAACGGCCTTATCCTAATGAAAAATCCGATAAGGAGATTCACAAGATAGAGCAGACAATTAAGAAACTCTTTTTGCAGAAGAAATGTCCAACTTATGCATAGGCTCAAATAGAGGAGCTTGCAAAAAACTCCTAACACCAGGTTAAGATTCCAGGGAGTAGAAATAGGCTTAGTAACAGGTTTAATACACACCAATGCCTGAAATAACAATGAACATCAGGAAGATTAGCAATATTTATGTGAAACAAGACAGAGAGGGCAGAAATACGTCCCTTCAAAGAAATGGCAGATCAACCATTATCTAAACCATTTTGCAAAAACTGAAGAATCCTAGGAATTTGAAAAGAATGCCAAGGAAAAAACATGATGTATGCACAAGGAAAAGTTTTCCAAAACTTGTGATAAATCAGATCTATCTCTGGTAGACCCCAAACGTCCACTATCAGACTGAATACCTTCTGATGAAGAGACCACTCCCCTGGATGAAGAGACCGAAGACTGAGAAAGTCTGCCTCCCAATTGATCACTCCTGGAATATGAACTGCAGAAATCATACAAGAGTTAGATTATGCCCAGGAAAGAAGAAGAGGCCTCATGTGAAACTGAGCAAAGGGGATTGCATCTGAGACTGCAATCATGAGACCCAAAACTTCTATACACTGAGCCACTGTAAGGAAAAAGAGAGAGACTGAAGGTTCAGACAAGCTGACACCAATTTCACTCTTCTCTGATCTGTAAGAGAAAGACTCATGGACACTGAATCTATCTGGAAACCAAGGAAAAAAATCCTTGTCTGAGGAATAAAGGAACTCTTTGGCAAATTGATCCTCCAACAATGATTTTGAAGAAACAACAGTAGTTGTTTAGTATGAGATTCTGCTAAAGGAAAAGACTGAGCTTGAACCAAGATATCGTCCAGTTAAGGAAACACTGCACTACTGTAAGTTCTGACTGCAGACAAAAGAGCACCCAAAATCTTGGTAAATATCCTTGGAGCTGTAGCTAGACCAAATAAAGGAGCAACAAACTGATAATGTCTTTCCAGAAAAGCCAATCTCAGAAACTGACGATGATCTGGGTAAATAGCAATATGAAGGTAAGAACAATTTAAATCTATTGTTGACATAAATTGACCTTGCTGAACAAGAGGAAGGATAGCCCTGATGGTTTCCATTCTAAAAGATGGAATCCTCAATCTTGTTTAAAGCCTTTAGATCTAAAACTGGTCAGGAAGTACCTTTCCTTATTTGGAACAATGGAGAGCTTTTAATAGAATCCCATCCCCTGTTCCAGTAAAGGAACTGGAACAATAACTCCCATTTCTTCTAGATCTGAGACAGATAGAAGAAAAGCCTGAGCTTTTACAGTATTCTTTGGAACATTGGACAGAAAAAAAAACTTCCTCTAGGAGGTCATGATCTGAATCCTATAAGATAACCCTGAGAAACAATATTCTGAACCCAGGGATCTGGGACAGAATGAAACCAAACATCTTGAAAAAACTAAATTTATGCTTACCAGATAAATTCCTTTCTTTCCTGGCAGGGAGAGTCCACAAATTAATTCATTACTATTGGGAATATCAACACCTGGCCACCAGGAGGAGGCAAAGACACCCCAGCCAAAGGCTGTAAATATATCCCTCCCACTTCCCTTATCCCTCCAGTCATTCGGCAGAGGGAACAAGGAAACATAGGAGAAACATTAGGGTATAGAGGTGCCAGAAGAAAAGGAAGCCGCCCAAAAAAGATAATGTGTGGGGTTATGTACTCTCCCTGCCAGGAAAGAAAGGGATTTATCTGGTAAGCAAAAATGTTGTTTTCTTTCCAAAGGCAGGGAGAGTATATGACTTTCATTACTGCTGGGAACCAATACCAAGCTCCAGAGGACACTGAATTAGGGCAAAAGAAGAAGGCGGACCCTAATCTGAGGGCACCACAGCCTTTAACACCTTACTCCCAAAAACTGCTTCAGCAGAAGCAAAAACATTGAATTTATAGAACTTTGAAAAAGTATGCAAGGAGGACCAGGTAGCCGCCTTTCAAATCTGATCTATGGAGGATTCGTTCTTAAAAGACCAGGAAGAACAAACTGCCCAAGTGGAATGAGCCGTTATCCTCTCAGGAGGCTGTTGTCCAGCCCTCTCATAAGCCAAACTGATGATTCTCCTCAGCCAAAAAGAAGAAGTTACAGTGACCTTCTGGCCCTTGCGTCTACCAGCATATAACACAAACAAAGAAGAGGATTTGTCTGAAATCCTTAGTAGCTTTGAGATAAAAATATTTTTTTTTATAATTTTATTTACATATCAGCAATAATTCACAAAAGCAAAAATAACATAAAAATCTCAAAATTAAACATTTAAACATTCAATAACATTTTATACTTTCATCAGTCAAGTGAATAATTTAATTGTTCTGCTGAAATTTTATCTTTAATTTAAACAGCCTTCAACCCCCCCCCCCAAAAAACAAAAAAAAAAAGGGAAAAATAATTGAATAATTAAATAAAAATAAAGGGAAGGGAAGACAAGAAGGAAGAAAGGGGGACGGGGTGGGGACAAGGAAGGGGACAAAGGAACCTCCCCCCACCCCCACCCCGCTGAGGGCCGCAGTTCGGAGGACAGAGGGCGTAGTGGAGAGACCCTAAAAGAGTTCAAATGCAGTTTCCCCTATGCCATCTCAATCACTGAGTCATTTACCAGGGCGCCCAGAAGCACCAGTTCTGAATTCTAAATGGGAATATTAGTCATTCATCTCAGCCTCAGGCATTGACTTTATGAAAGCTGACCATTACCCAAAGAATTGTCTGACATCTTCGTCTTATCTATGATTAGTGTCTCTTTGTTCTAATAGACATTGTTTTTTCAGACAGTTCTTGATCTCCGAGATAGTTGGAGTTGCTCTCATTTTCCATTTTTTGAGGAATAGATATCTGGTTGCCAAAATAGAGAGAAGTAATGAATTTATCATGTGAATTATAATTCTTTGAACCGAATATTATAAAGGATTGTGTAAGGGCCTAGGGGAGAGATTTTTAAGGGTTTTATTAAGCCAGAACTCAGCTTCCACCAGAGGAGACTTATTTTAGGGCAACTCCAGATCATATGCATTCATATCAGCTGCAGGAAATAAACATTTTGGGCATTTATTGAAGCTGAGATTACAAAATTTATAACCCTTCTCGGGGGGTAACATATGAGTTATGCAGAAATTTGACATGCATCTCTCGCCAAGTGGCTGAGAGAGTAGCCTGAGCCACTTTAGAGATTGAGGATTGAACAGTTTTTATGTCAATATTAGATTGTGGTAGCAAATTATTCCATAGAGAGGTGATTTTCCTTAGCTCTGATTCGCTTTTGCTAGATTTAATTAGCTGGTAGCACAGAGAGATGGACCTGATACCGTTTTTAAACAAAGTAACCCAGTTTTCCAGTTTGCCCAGGGTCCAGTTCCAACCGATCTCATTCGTTAGCTCGAGAAGAAGGTGTCTGCTTTGCAAATATGCAAAGAATTCCTTATTGTTAATTTGGAACTCTGTTTTTAGTTCATCAAAAGATTTGACACACTTTCTCTCTGGGTTCCAAAGTTGGATCAGCCTACTCAAGCCTGCATTGTGCCACTTCTTAAATGTAACAGAGTTTAAGCCTGCGGGGAATTTAGGGTTCCCCTGCAGTGGGAGATACTGAGAGACTTTGCAGTTTAAAGATAGTAAATTACCCACTTTCCACCAGGCCTTCAATGGATTAGAGAAAGATTTAAGTTTTTTGATTTCGCCTGGAAGTTCTTTAGGTGGACAGTGAATTAAAGCTAGCGGCAGGTAGGGGTTGCTGATATTTTCCTCTAGTGGATTGTTCGCAACGTAATTACTTTGAGATATCCAGTCAGCCACCACTCGATATTAAGAAAGCATAATGTATGATCGGATATCTGGCAGTGCAAAAACCACCACTAACTTTCGGGAGGAGAATTTACTCAGCGATATTCTAGGTTTTTCTCCAGCCATAGGAATTTACTAAGTGCACTGTTGAAACAGCGAATGTCCCTCTCTAGGAGGAATTATGGAGTATTCTGTAGAAGATAAAGAAGGCTTTGGAAGCAAGACCATTTTAAAAGGGCAATCCGGCCAGAAGATAGATAGTGGAAGTGATTGCCAGTTTTTTGAGTTTCTCCTTGATACTTACTAAAATTGGAGTGAAATTAAGCTCGTACAGTTCCTGGGCAAAGAGGGAATGAAGATACCTAAATATTTAAGAGATTCTCTTGCCACGGTAAAAGGGATGTCCAAGAGGGAGTTGTTATTTTGTCTAAGCCATAACAATTCTGATTTTGCTTCGTCTGATCTTGTAGCCCGAGAAGGAGCCAGACTCTAGCAGTGATGTCTAATATTTTGGGAATGCTAGTTTTAGTATCTGATAAAGTATAATAGTAGGTCATCAGCATAGAGAGCGATTTTTGTGACCTGATTCCTGGCTAATTGTTGTCTGACCATAATTTGCCAAGGGTTCGATTGAGACGTCGAAGAGCAGGGGGGACAGAGGGCACCCCTGACGAGTTCCCCGTTCCAAGGGTTATCTGTGATGATAAAGTATGATTGATGATCAGACTAGTGTATGTTCTTATAACAGATTCATGATAAAGTTAAGAAAGTTACCCCTGAAGCCAAACTTAGCCAGTGAGGGTAAAAAAGATGATCAAAGTGGATTGAGTCGAATGCTTTTTCTGCATCGATCGAAACAATAGCCAAATCTGGTGCATCTCGATCGCCCCCACCCCTCCGACGTCCCCATGGTCCGAAAAATAATCTGTAATGACTATGGCCTCTCTGATTTTTGCTGAGGAGTTTCGGTTATAAAGAAACCCGGCCTGATCTGAATGGATGATATTAGCTAGTGGTGCTGAAGGGCGCCTAGCAATAACGGAGCAGAATATTTTGTAATCTCCGTTTAAGAGAGCTATGGGGTCTATATGATTCCTTGAGGGAGGGATCTTTCCCACCCTTCAAGATTAAAATGGTATTGGAGGCAGAAAAAGAAGTAGCTACTGGGTTACCTTTGACATACATGTTGTTATATAAATTATTGAGATAGGGAGTAATCTCAGAGCTCATGATTTTGTAGAACTCGTTCGGAAAGGCCATCTGGTCCTGGTGTCTTATTTGTAGCGAGGGCCTGATATAGTTTTTATTATTTCTGCTTCGGTGATTGGAGCATTAAGAGTATCGGCCATTTCAGCTGATATTTTAGGGCAGGAGATTTCGCTCCAAAATTGTGACGCTTGGGTATGGTTCGAGCTCCTATAGGAGTAGAGGTCATGATAGTATCTAAAAAATGCCTCTGCAATATCATCAGGCTTGTCAAGGAGAGTGGCCCTCCTGCGGGATACTCCTCAATGAGAGTTGACTTTTTCTCCCTTCTAACCAAGTTCGCCAGTAGTTGGCCAGATTGTTGCCGAATCTGTAGATTCTGGCTTGGAGTCTTAACTCCCTCTGTGTTTCCTGAAAGACCGCAAAGTGTATCTCTGGCGTTTTGGCCCTTATATATTTTGCCCAGTTTATAGCTGATTTTTCCATCAAAAAGGAGTTATAAGAGTTTATTACTGAGTTGGTGATTTCTTTTCTCTCTTAATCTTATTTTCCTGGCTCTTATAGCACTATAGGGCTATAATTTCGCCCCTGAGGACTGCCTTCGCAGCTTCCCAAAATACCAGGGGAGAGTCTATATAGGCCTGATTATGTTGAAGATAGTCAGAAAATTTGATTTTTAGCCAGTTTTTAAATTTTAAGGTCAGTCGCAGAGATAGGACGGAAAGATAAAGCGTGTTGGCCCGCTTTTAAGATGGTTTAAGCTGGAATTCCAGTAAAAAAGGACCATGGTCAGAAAGAAAGACAGGTAATATACTTGCCTTTACCTCTGACATGGTTAATCTATCATTAATTAAAAATAGGTCAATTCTGGACAATGTCTTGTGAGCCTTAGATAGGCAGGTGAAAATCCCTAACGTCAGGGTTCTGGAGCCTCCAGACGTCTTTTACTGCTAGGTTCTGCATAATTGTTTTTATTAGCTTAGCTTCTAGGTTATCCCTTTTTTGTTTAGGCGCTTTAGTAGAGTTTCTAAGTCTGTCGAGCGGGGCAGTGTGGAGCCATATTAAAGTCGCCACGAGGACCAGATGACCCTCATGAGCGGAAAGGATTTTGGCCTGACTCCTGGACCAGAACCCTGGATCCAGCTTATTGGGGGGCGTATATATTACAGAGGTAAAGATTGTCTTGCCATTTTTGCTTTTAATATCACAGATCTGCCCTCATGGACTGCTTCGCTATAAATGGCCTCTAAATTGATTTTTTTCCCGATCAGGATGGCTACCCCTCTCCTTCTTCCATCTCCCGGGGAGAAAAAAATTTCTTTTACCCAGGAAGATCTGAGCTTTAAAGATTCCTCCGATGTCAGATGTGTTTCTTTGTAGAAATGCTATGTCGGCTCCGAGTTTCCTCAGATGTGGAAGGATAGCTTTCCTTTTAATGGGGGTGGTGATCCCTCCCACATTCCAAGAGATCAATTTAAAATTTGCCATCTGGAATTAAGCCAAATATCTAGATATAATAATTGGGTAAGGGGGGGGGGGGGGGGGGGGGAGAGAGAGAAAAAAAAAAAAAAAAAAAAAAAAAGGGACAAAAAGGGGAGGGAAGGGGGCAGGGAGGAAAAAGAGGGGAGGGGAAGAGAGAGAGAGAGAAAAAAAAAAGACCCTATCCAACCAAGTTCTCCTGGGCCCAGCGTAGTCCTTGCTTATAACCTCCATAAGAGAAAAAAAAAAGAAGGAAGAATTAAGAAAAAGAGGGGGAGAGTGATAGTGACCTATTTTCGGCGGCCTGACGTCTGTGTGCCTAGGATGTTAGCATCTTTCAAAATATTGTTCTGCCTCTTGTAAGGTGTTTAGAATATAAACATTCTCTCCCTCTGTGATTTTCAGTTTTGCAGGGTAAATAATGGTGGCTTGGCAGCCCTGTTGGATTAGTTGGTGCATATAGGGGGCTAAACGCCCTTCTCTTAGATGTTGTCTCAGCAGAAAAATCCTGAAAAAGGAGAATTTTAGAGTCACCAAGCATAATCGGCTGGTTCTTTCGGTAAAATTGCATCAGTGTAACCTTTGTCTTGAAAATTTAAGAGTTTTGCAATCACCGGTCTGGTCTAGAATTGCCTTTATTATCCACCCAGGGTCTGCCAAGCCTATGAGCTCTTTCCACTGCAATTTGGGGATAGTTGGATGGGATTTTAAGAAGTTGAGGTAACAGCTCAGAGATAAAGGTGTTTAAATTCTCATGAGGTTTGTCCTCTGGAACCCCTATTAGCCGAATATTGTTCCTACGGGAGCGGTTTTCGAGGGTCTTCGAGTTTAGCCTGCATTATAGTAATAGAAATGGTTGAGTAGATTCTGAATTAGCACTATGGAGTGGTAGTCAGATCTTCAAGATCTGACACTCTCTGTTCAACTTCATTAATTCTATTGCGAACTGTCTGACTTCCTGTGATAGGAGTGTTATGTCTTGTCTGATCTCTGATTTAAGTGCCTCGAAATTGGGAGCCAGTGCTTCCGAAATTTTAGTGACCAAAGTTTGAATGTCAAATACGTCAGTCTGAGGAGATACAAGAACAGATGTTGCTTGTGGTTCAGACAGGGTATCTGAGGTATTCTTGGCTTTCCTGTCTCTTTGCCTTGCAGCCATGGCTGGTGAGGGAGTCTTAGAGTGAGGGTGAAGGAATTTGGTCCATGTGCCAAAATAAAAAAAAAGGGGTATAAAACTTACAAGTACTAGGGAGAGAATCCTCTCAGTGATAAAGGGGGGGGGGGAAAGAAAGTGGGGGCAAGGGAGTGGGGGAGAGGTGAAGGGAGTGCAGGGGAGGGGGGTTGTGTCGATTATTTAGGCCTGTGTAATGAGAGAGAAGAAAAATTATTATTATTATTATTTTTTTTTTTAAATGGATAGGTCCAAACCGCGAAGTGAGTTAAAGGCTCACTCACGCAGGCCGAATGCGAAGATAGCAAATAGAATGGTGTCAGAGACAAGAATTTTTGAATTCTAGTTCAAATTTATATGCTGTACCTCTATCACTGGCTAATATGGAAAGAAACCAAAGGGTCAGGTCAGGAAGATCTGAAACTAAGTTATTTTTGCAGATTTTTCGTTCAGTTGCCCCTTAACTAGCCCAGCACCTTGAGGGCAGGGTAATCGTTTGGAACTAAACAAATGGTTCTATTTGATATTTTTAAAATAGAGATCAGCATTGTGCGTGTAATGTTATGCGGTGCTTTTGCCTAATATCAATTTGGAGGGAGCTTAACTCAGCAAGAGAAAAATGACCAAGAGCCACCTCTGGCTCAAGGCCTGTTTAAGAATAAGCTCTTTTTATTAGACTAGAGGCCGCTATCCTCCTCCCCCCTCCTGCTGTTGATAGGCTGAAGTCCAGCAACCCTGTGGGTTTATAGTAGTGAAGAAGGCTTTCTTACACCGTTAACTTTGCTGCTAGATAGACTTAGTCAGTTAAGTGCTTTAACACTATCTGTTCTCAGCTATCAGACCAATTTTAACTTCCAGCTGTCCCAGGCAGCGCCAGAGGGGTCTGAGCTCGCCCTGAGACCTCCGCATTGTCAGATACAGCAAAAGTTTAATTACCTCTAATGTTTTGACTTCAAGGAACTTAAGCTTTATGTAGAGAAGAACAGAGTGAAACAAATTAAAGCGAAATCCAGGGTAACAGATTTCAAAAAAGAGAATACAGTCAAGCTCCTTTCAATACCCATTACTCAGAGGAGGAAAAAACAAAACAGTTTTGTTATTATTATAAAAAGGTAATCACAGCTAACACTGGAATTTTACCCTTCTGACAGTTAGAGGGGGTAGTGCTGTGAGTTATTGCTCCTATAGACAGAAAGAGATTATATGATACCCTTAGAGGTTATTCAACAATTATGCTAAACAAATTTTCCCTAGACCATATGCAGATATTGGTTGTTAAGACCAATGCAAATCGTGCAGTCAACTTTCAGTGTTATACACCTATGGCCATGGGTTATATCTAGACAATTTTGTTTTTACATATTATGTGTTTAGCTTGGCATCATTATTTGCATCTGCTCCTTGCTTTTCTTATGGTTTAAGGTGATTATCTTAGGGTTCTATGTATTTATTAAATAATAAATATACTTAGTATAATTGTTCAATCCAAGGAAAAAACCAAACAACAAAAAAGAAAAAAAAAACCCCAAAAAAACAAAAACCATTTCAGCATATACTCAGAAAGAAAATACAGTAGTTTTAACTTATGTTTGCTACTTCTGTAACCATCCTAAGTTGGTAATTTTATGATCACAGACAGCTAACAACTTAAGTGGTTAGAATGCATTAGGGAGAAAAAAGAGGAAGAAGAAAACAAAAATAGCATTGTCCCATATGCATTATATTCAGTTAGGAGTGTCTCTTTTTTCCCTCTCTGATTTTCCCTAATAATGTCCATTTAAAGATTGGTTTGTAATGAGGAGAGGTTCAACCATAATTCATTTTTCACCCCTGGTATCTTTTCAAGGCAATGCTGTTTATGCTGATTTAGCAAGCTGCAAACAATGTTATACAGAATGTAGGCAGACAAATATGCTCTTTTATGGGCCCACTTCTAAGGAAAACTCCAAGCCGGTCAACACCAGTCTGGCTAGCCCTGTGTTCCTTTGCTGAGGACCACCTCAAGAGTTCCCATTACTACAGATGTAAGTGTGTGGACAGCGATGCTCTGGAACTTGACTTACCCCCCTCTCACGTCGCCCAGCCGCCCGCCGTGTTCCTCGCCGACATCCAGGATCCTGTAGAATGATTCAATCCCTAAGGTGGCCGCCCTCACTGCCTCCCGCCTCACGATTTCACGGCAGGTTCAGACTTCGTCTCCCCTCACGCAGCACCGGTGGGAGGGGAGAGAGAGAAACACTGTGCAGGAGCACAGGAAGCAGATTCAAACAGCCGGTCTCCAGGTCCAGAGCCAAGCCCGTCTCCCTCCCGCGCAGCACCGGTGGGGGAGGGACAAGGCGGGCGCTCGTCAGCAAGGTGAGTGGATCAGTAGAGGGGGAATCCTAGGAGGCACACCTTGTAGGGCTGGAAGGAATTAGTGTGGTCTTTAGGCTTGAGATTAGCCGTGCTGGGGTGGCGGGCAGCAGAGGCAGAGAGAGGGGGGATACTTAGATTGACAGGTAGGGCACTGCTGGAATGCAAAAAGTACATAAGAAGAGAGAGTGGGGTAACTTGAGACAGAGGTGCCGATGGTTTGTACCGCACCTGTGTATGCCGGTAAAAATTTTAGGCCGCTTGAAGTGAGTTCGAGTGGCTGGTATGAGACATGAACCAGAGGGGTGACAGTCCCCTGGAAGGGGTTCCAGAATGGTCTTACTAATTGCCCAGAGAGAAGCAGCCCCAGAATTTGGGGCAGGGCGCGAAAGTTTCACCACCAGCAACTGTAGGGGCTGGAGCCTGCGAGCTCAGCGTTGCTTGCCTAGCTCCTCCTCCACCGGAACCCCTTGAGATAAAATTTTAAAGCACACACAACATCAAGATTGTGGAGCAAACGTTCATTCAAAGAAGGAGGATTAGGACAAAAAGAAGGAACAACAATCTCTTGGTTGATGTTGCGATCCAAGACCACCTTAGGTAGAAATCCTAACTTGGTGTATAAAACAGCCTTATCCGCATGGAATACCAGATAAGGGGGCTCACACTGTAAAACAGATATCTCAGAGACTCTGCGAGCAAAGGGGATGGCCAACAAAAACAAAACTTTCCAGGATAGAAGTTTAAGATCAACAGAATGCATAGGCTCAAACGAAGCTTGCTGCAAAACACGAAGAACAAGATTGAGGCTCTATGGTGGAGCAACAGGTTTAAATACAGGTCTGATTCTAACCAGAGCCTGAACATATTCTGGGAGCATTAGAAAGTTCTATCAGCGATAGACTATAATGGCTATCTACAGCTCCTCAAAAAGCAAAAGGGTCCTTAGCTTAACCCTAAATGGAAATAAATGCTGGCGGGATAGGTTCAAGGAGCGCCAAAATAGGCAGAGATAGAAAAAAAAAAATATATATGACTGTGAACAATATTTAATTGACAATGATAGAAATACAATACTAGTTTATACAATGCTAAAAATCATGGATCCATGATAAAAACAATAACAATAGGGTATACAGACACTTAAAATATATGTATACAAATAAGTAAAATTGAAATTAGTGCAAACTAAAATCAGGTGGCAGATCGGACGCTAGAAGGTAGTACAAACACTAGTTACAATATGCATACGTTAAAATGATGCTAAAACGGGAATAAATCAAATGAGCCTATAAAGACACGAGGAAAACAAATGAATAACAGATAAATGTCATAAGTGGAAAACGGTGGGTAGGAAGTGTCAATATAAAGTGTCAATAAAAATGTCAAAAAAAAATGTGATATCAAGGTTGGGTCCTGCGAGTGCGCAAAAAAAGTTGTGGGGGGTGCACAAATAAATATCTCAAAAAAATGAAAAAATAAAATAAAATTAGATTTCAAAGATGCTGGTATTTATCCACTGTTAACCTGTACTGTTTTTATTTATAGGTTAACAGGACACAGTTATCTGAGGAAACCTCTGGAAAATAATTGATTCCTCTTCACGCACCACAAGCACAGTTTCACTTTGGAACACATTATTCAGTACATTTGAGGATTAGTTTTGACTTTATTGCGTTAACTTGGATAAATACCAGCATCTTTGAAATCTAACTTTATTTTATTTTTAATTTTTCATTCTTTTGAATTATTTGTTTGAGCACCCCCCAAAACTTTTCTGCGCACCCCGCAGGACCCAACCTTGATATCACATTTTTTTTAACATTTTATTGACACTTTATATTGACACTTCCTACCCACCGTTTTCCACTTATGACATTTATCTGTTATTCATTTGTTTTCCTCGTGTCTTTATAGGCTCATTTGATTTATGCCCGTTTTAGCATCATTTTAACGTATGCATATTGTAACTAGTGTTTGTACTACCTTCTAGCGTCCGATCCGCCACCTGATTTTAGTTTGCACTAATTTCAATCTTAACTTATTTGTATATATATATTTTAATTGTCTGTATACCCTATTGTAATTGTTTTTATCATGGATCCATGATTTTTAGCATTGTATAAACTAGTATTGTATTTCTATCATTGTCAATTAAATATTGTTCACAGTCATATATATATATTTTTTCTATCTCTGCCTATTTTGGCGCTCCTTGAACCTATCCCGCCAACACATATTCTGGGAGCAGTAGTTATAGTTAAGCAAAATAGTAGGGATATGAACTGGAAATGCTGGTCCAGAAATGCAAACCGCAGAAACTGAAAATGATTCTTAAGGAGAAGAGACAAAGAGGGGCCAACAGGCCTAGTACCGTCAGGCAGATGGATATATAAACATTAGAGAAGGAGAATGGGTACTCACAAACGCAGCGCACTTCATAGTGCTGGTGGGGGCAGGCTGGAACTTAACAGTGGTCCAAGCTCACTGTCAAAGGCACGCTGGCACAATAGATCAGAGCTTAGCAGAAATACATCACAGGTGCCTATGAAGGGTTTACAAAAGAAGAGCTACCATAGCCTAGTACAGTCCAATCAGATGTGAAGATGATATAAAGTCACACTTACAGTAGGTACTGCACCTCCAGGTGCAATATTAGCAAGTTGAGACCTCTTAGTCTCCCAGCAGACCACTCTCTGGGTAAACGGATCCTCACCAAACTCCACAAACCGGCGTGAAGGTTTACCAAACGACAGCAAGTGAATCATAAAAAACATATAACTTTTTATTAAAAACAAAGTAACGAGTTTCTCAGCTTCTCAGGGGCTGTTTCCTTAGGCTATTCAGTGTGGAAATGATTGATACACTTGCTATTTAACACAGCTATCCAAATCAACAATTGGTTAAACAAGCCAATACTAGGCCATGTTGACGGTACTAGGCCATGTTGGCCTCTCTGTGTCTCTTCTCCTTTAGAATATCGCATCCCAGGGATTGACCATCCTATGTCAGAGAGCAGCCACACCATTAGAATCCAAAGACTTTATCACCACATTGTATTCTTTTGCCTTATATGCCAACACTCTTTTTGGGACAATTGGTTTGTTTGTTTTTATTTATTTTTTTATATTTTTTAATAATTATTATTATAAATTATTCTTGTTATTCTCATCATATGTATATTCTATATGAATTATTAATATTTTTTTGATTCATCTGTTATTTTTGATTTATCTGATATAGTATATATAGTATATATACCTAGGAAGCACCCCCTTTTGGGACTGATGCATAGTTGCATTTTCCCCTAATTTTCTTCTGAAAATGATCCTTGTGGATCGGAACATGAAGGTATGCATCCTTTAATTTACTCCCAGCGAGGTAAGGTCCTGTACACAAACTAAGAAAGCTGCCATCTTCTCTGGTATTGTAGACAGTCTTGAAAGGAGAAATCTGCCCCTTGGAGGACAAGATTTGAACCTTATTTTGTATCCCTGAGATACGACGTCTAACACCCAAGGATCCTGAACATCCTGACCCCAAGCCACAGACTTCCCCTACTCGATCCCGGATCGTAGGCCATCCCTTCATGCGGATTTGTTGTCTGTGGGCTTCTTGGATATGTTCCAAGTCTGGTTAGGCTTCTAAGTCCCCTTAGACTGTTCAGGCTTGGAGGATGATTGAGTCCGCTGGTTCTTGTCTAAATGAAAACTAGAGGGTAGGTCTAGTTTTCTTACCCTGGGGGAGGAAGGAACCCTTCCCTCCAGTAACAATGGAAATGATGTAGTCCAGACCTGGTCCAAATAAAATCTCACCTTTGAATGATAAGGAAATAAGTCTAGACTTGGAGACCATATCAGCGGACCAAGACTTTAACCAAAGGGCCCGCCACGACAGGACGGCAAAACCTGAGGACTTGGCATTCAAACAGACAATCTGCATATTAGCATCACAGATAAAATAATTGCCTATTTTTAGAGCCTTGATAGTATCCTGAATGTCCTCAAGGGAGAATTCAACTTTAATTAATTCTGACAAAGAGTCAAACCAATAAGTGGCCGCTACCGCAGCAGCTGGTTGAAACAGGAGACCCATATGTTGAAACATTCTTAAGTAACTAACCAATTTCTTGTCTGTAGGATCCCTAAAAGAGGAGCTATCCTTGAGAATCTACCTTGAAATGGGAGCTCAACAGATCCAGATGAGAATCAGGGACAGGAAACAATTTTTTAAAAGTTGAAGGGAGAGAAGAAGTTCAAATCCTTTCCCATTAGTTCACAATAATGTTTGCCATCCGGACTGGGAAGGTTTCTGGAACCTTTTCTTCATAGACCCTATCTAGCTTAGGAATCTTAGGACCCTCATTAAGCTTAGCTTCTGGAACCTCTAGAGTAGATAAAACATCCTTCAAAAGAAAATGGAGGTGTTCAATTCTAAATCTGAAGTTAGGCTCCTCTGAGGTAGGAGTTTATTTTCTAAAACCTCTGATTCCAAAAGCTCACCTGATGCAACCGAAGTTAACTCATCCTCAAAAATATGAGACAGACTAGCCAACTTAGACCGAAGTGAAGGGTTAACCCCTGAAGCAGCAGAACTATGCTTAACCTTTCTCTTACGCTTTCCAGAGATAGGTAAGGCATTTAGCGCAGCAGAGACAGCAGAATGTAACTGAGAAGTAAAATCCGCTGGCAAAAAAAAACCCTCCAACAGGAGAGACATGGCGCGGCTTTGGGGACTGCTTGTGAAATAGGAATAAAAGGGGACTGCAGAGAGAGAATAGGCATCTCCTGGACAATAGAGTCTTGAGAGGTGGATGGCTGAGAGAGTATAAGCTTACCAGAAGGGTTAACCTTTCTAGCCCCCTTTTTAGCTTTCAAAACAAAACCTAGACAAATAGAACAAAATTGTGCAGGGAGACAAACCATAATCTTCTTATAATATAAGTATTTGTTATGGATATTGCTGAAACCTCAGAGGGGTTAATATCAGTGTCTTCCATAGTGGAATAAATGGGTCTCAAAAAAATAATAAAAAAGGTTCAATAAAATGTAATTGTGCAGAGAGGCACCTCTACCCGCACCTTGGCTGGGTACTTACCACCTCCCAGTGACCCAGACCAGCCAGAATGAAGTTTGTTTACTCTCTGTAGTCCAGCGACTAAGTTCTCAACCGTAGCGAACAGAGCAAGGATCATCTGAACCAGGAAACTGTTTCCAGTCAGATGGTGCGCAAGCCGGAGACCGCCCCCACTATAGACAAAAGTGAGCAAAGCTAAAAATCACTGCGTAGCGCTTAAAAGTAAAAAAACAACCCTGCATCTATCTGCCAGAAAATAAAAATTACCCCTTCACAAGAGCTCCGATGGCTAGGGAGCTAAGCAGCACACACATTCCCAACTGCCCTTAAATATTAACCTTAACTACGGAGGATATAACTTTCCCAGATCTCTTAGGGTGTAAAATTGTCACACTGTGATCTACGATGGTCCCCTTACGGTATCTTAAGGGAGAGTCAAAACCCACTAGGCAGTATCCCAAAAGAAAAAGGACTTACCCTCCAGGATCAGCGCTGAGAAGCAGACACAGCGTCTCAAGGTGTGATAGTCTCTCTGCAATACAACTGACAGGGACCCGAGTGAAAGGGGAAACAGTGTAAAATGCTAACACTGGTTACCCAAGGAATTGTTAAAGTAATAGCTAGAACAATACAGAGAACATTTTCTGCCACATCTAGTTGCCAACGTTCACCACCACTCTCACTGAGTGATTCACATAGCTACTTCAAAACCCAAGTCCTCTCTTGAAGGGAACCCATTAAAGGACTATCTATTTCTTCTACCACTTTCTCTGCCATCCTCCTTTAGTGACGAAAGGCAAAGAATGACTGGGGGGGATAGGGGGAAGTGGGAGGAATATTTATAGCCTTTGGCTGGGGTGTCTTTGCTTCCTCCTGGTGGCCAGGTGTGGACTCTCCCTGCCTTTGGAAAAAGTTTTAACCTGCCCTATACCAGAATATCTAGAACGAGGGCCGCACCTTCATGCAGACTCAGAAACTGGGGTAGATTTATTACACTGCTTAGACTTATTGCAGTTGATAAAGGGTCTCCAGACTGTACTGGAATTACCCTGTTTCTGGTAGGAGTCAGATTTATGTTCCTTGTTCTGACGAAAGGAATGAAAATGACTGGGAGCCTTAAATTTTCCTTTGCACTTTTTGTCCTGAGGAAAGCACCCTTACCACCAGTAGTAGTAGAAATAATAGAATCTAAATCAGATCCAAAAAGCTTCCTTTCTTGAACAGAAAGAGACAACAGTCTAGATTTAGAAATCATGTCAGCATTCCAGTATTTAAGCCATATGACCCTCCTGGAAATAATAGACAGAGACGTGATTTTAACATTGATTTTTATAATATCAAATATAGCATCACTAATAAAAGAATTTGCATGTTTGAACAAATTCAATAAATTAGAGGTAGGAGGATCAGAAGAATACTGCTGAACAAGGCTATCCAACCAATAAGAGAGAGCTGCAGATACATCCGCAATAGATATAGCAGGTCTAAGAAGATAACCAGAATGTAAAAAGGACCTTCTTAGAAAATATTGTAATTTTCTAAAAAGGGGGTCTTTAAAAGAGTTATTGTCTTCCAAAGGAATAGTAGTATGCTTAGCCAAAGTAGAAATAGCCCCATCCTCCTTAGGAATGGTTCCCATAACTCTAGATTAGCAGATGGTAAAGGGTATAACTTTTAAAACCTTGCAGAAGGAATAAGAGACACACTCGTTTTAGAATATTCTTTATAAATTAAATCAGAAACAGCATTTGGGAACAGGAAAAATCTCAGGGAGATTAGACACAAATTTATAGACTGAATTTAAATGACTAGGGTTTAAGGTTTTTAATCTCGAAGAGTATTCAAAACCACTTTTAAAAGAGGAATTATCAGGATCAATATAAGGTAAGGAATCCTCACCATCAGAGGAAATCTCACCATCCAAAAATACAACAGTATCCCCAGTGTCAGGACACTTGCTAGTAGAAGGCAAAACATGAACTGACCTTTTACGTTTGCTAGACGAAGGCTAGTGCTTGTGAAATCGCTGAGGAGATACTCAGCCCCTTAAGTGCAAACACAAGACACTAGGCAAGAAAGCCTGCAACAAAAAACACAACAACCAGCGTTTAAGAAAAAAACATAATTTATGTAAGAACTTACCTGATAAATTCATTTCTTTCATATTTGCAAGAGTCCATGAGCTAGTGACGTAGGGGATATACATTCCTACCAGGAGGGGCAAAGTTTCCCAAACCTCAAAATGCCTATAAATACACCCCTCACCACACCCACAAATCAGTTTAACGAATAGCCAAGAAGTGGGGTGATAAGAAAAAAGTGCGAAAACATAAAAAATAAGGAATTGGAATAATTGTGCTTTATACAAAAAAAATCATAACCACCTCAAAAAGGGTGGGCCTCATGGACTCTTGCTAATATGAAAGAAATGAATTTATCAGGTAAGTTCTTACCTAAATTCATTTCTTTCATATTAGCAAGAGTCCATGAGCTAGTGACGTATGGGATATACATTCCTACCAGGAGGGGCAAAGTTTCCCAAACCTCAAAATGCCTATAAATACACCCCTCACCCACACCCACAAATCAGTTTTTAGAAACTTTGCCTCCTGTGGAGATGGTGAAGTAAGTTTGTGCTAGATTCTTCGTTGATATGCGCTCCGCAGCAGGCTGGAGCCCGGTTTTCCTCTCAGCGTGCAGTGAATGTCAGAGGGATGTGAGGAGAGTATTGCCTATTTGAATTCAATGATCTCCTTCTACGGGGTCTATTTCATAGGTTCTCTGTTATCGGTCGTAGAGATTAATCTCTTACCTACCTTTTCAGATCGACGATATACTCTTATATATACCATTACCTCTACTGATTCTCGTTTCAGTACTGGTTTGGCTTTCTACTACATGTAGATGAGTGTCCTGGGGTAAGTAAGTCTTATTTTCTGTGACACTCTAAGCTATGGTTGGGCACTTTTTTATAAAGTTCTAAATATATGTGTTCAAACATTTATTTGCCTTGACTCAGGATGTTCAACGTTCCTTATTTCAGACAGTCAGTTTCATATTTGGGATAATGCATATGAATCAATCAATTTTTTTCTTACCTTAAAATTTGACTTTTTTCCCTGTGGGCTGTTAGGATCGTGGGGGCTGAAAATGCTTCATTTTATTGCGTCATTCGTGGCGCTGACTTTTTTGGCGCAAATTTTTTTTTTCTGGTTCCGGCGTCATACGTGTCGCCGGAAGTTGCGTCATTTTGACGTTTTTTTTTTGCGCCAAAAGTGTCGGCGTTCCGGATGTGGCGTCATTTTTGGGGCGTCACTATTGTCTCCACATTATTTAAGTCTCATTATTAATTGCTTCTGGTTGCTAGAAGCTTGTTCACTGGCATTTTTTCCCATTCCTGAAACTGGCATTTAAGGAATTTGATCAATTTTGCTTTATATGTTGTTTTTTCTATTACATATTGCAAGATGTCCCACGTTGAAACTGAGTCAGAAGATACTTCTGGAAAATCGCTGCCTGGTGCTGGAGCGACCAAAGTTAAGTGTATCTGCTGTAAACTTATGGTATCTGTTCCTCCAGCTGTTGTTTGTACTGTTTGTCATGACAAACTTGTTAATGCAGATAATATTTCCTTTAGTACTGTTACGTTACCTGTTGCTGTTCCGTCAACATCTAATACTCAGAGTGTTCCTGATAATATAAGAGATTTTGTTTCTAAATCCATTAAGAAGGCTATGTCTGTTATTCCTCCTTCTAGTAAACGTAAAAGGTCTTTTAAAACTTCTCATTTTTCAGATGAATTTTTAAATGAACATCATCATTCTGATTCTGATAATGACTCCTCTGGTTCAGAGGATTCTGTTTCAGAGGTTGATGCTGATAAATCTTCATATTTATTCAAAATGGAATTTATTCGTTCTTTACTTAAAGAAGTCTTAATTGCATTAGAAATAGAGGATTCTGGTCCTCTTGATACTATATCTAAACGTTTAAATAAGGTTTTTAAATCTCCTGTAGTTATTCCAGAAGTTTTTCCTGTCCATGATGCTATTTCTGAAGTAATCTCCAGGGAATGGAATAATTTGGGTAATTCATTTACTCCTTCTAAACGTTTTAAGCAATTATATCCTGTGCCATCTGACAGATTAGAGTTTTGGGACAAAATCCCCGAGGTTGATGGGGCTGTCTCTACTCTTGCTAAACGTACTACTATTCCTACGGCAGATAGTACTTCCTTTAAGGATCCTTTAGATAGGAAGATTGAATCCTTTCTAAGAAAAGCTTACTTATGTTCAGGTAATCTTCTTAGACCTGCTATATCTTTAGCGGATGTTGCTGCAGCTTCAACTTTTTGGATAGAAGCTTTAGCGCAACAAGTAACAAATCATAATTCTCATAGCATTGTTAATCTTCTTCAACATGCTAATAACTTTATTTGTGATGCCATCTTTGATATCATTAGAGTTGATGTCAGGTATATGTCTCTAGCTATTTTAGCTAGAAGAGCTTTATGGCTTAAAACTTCTAAGTCAACTTTGCTTTCCCTTTCTTTCCAGGGTAATAAATTATTTGGTTCTCAGTTGGATTCTATTATCTCAACTGTTACTGGAGGGAAAGGAACTTTTTTACCACAGGATAAAAAATCTAAAGGTAATTCAGGTCTAATAATCTTTTTCGTTCCTTTCGTCACAATAAGGAACAAAAGCCTGATCCTTCACCCACAGGAGCGGTATCAGTTTGGAAACCATCTCCAGTCTGGAATAAATCCAAGCCTTTTAGAAAACCAAAGCCAGCTCCCAAGTCCACATGAAGGTGCGGCCCTCATTCCAGCCCAGCTGGTAGGGGGCAGATTACGATTTTTCAAAGAAATTTGGATCAATTCAATATCTTTGGATTCAGAACATTGTTTCAGAAGGGTACAGAATTGGCTTCAAGATAAGGCCTCCTGCAAAGAGATTTTGTCTTTCCCGTGTCCCAGTAAATCCAGCGAAGGCTCAAGCATTTCTGAAATGTGTTTCAGGACCTAGAGTTGGCTGGAGTAATTATGGCCAGTTCCAGTTCTGGAGCAGGGGCTGGGGTTTTACTCAAATCTCTTCATTGTACCAAAGAAGGAGAATTCCTTCAGACCAGTTCTGGATCTAAAAATATTGAATCGTTATGTAAGGATACCAACATTCAAAATGGTAACTATAAGGACTATCCTGCCTTTTGTTCAGCAAGGGCATTATATGTCTACAATAGATTTACAGGATGAATATCTGCATATTCCGATTCATCCAGATCACTATCAGTTTCTGAGATTCTCTTTCCTAGACAAGCATTACCAGTTTGTGGCTCTGCCGTTTGGCCTAGCAACAGCTCCAAGAATTTTTACAAAGGTTCTCGGTGCCCTTCTGTCTGTAATCAGAGAACAGGGTATTGTGGTATTTCCTTATTTGGACGATATCTTGGTACTTGCTCAGTCTTCACATTTAGCAGAATCTCATACGAATTGACTTGTGTTGTTTCTTCGAGATCATGGTTGGAGGATCAATTTACCGAAAAGTTAATTGATTCCTCAGACAAGGGTAACCTTTTAGGTTTCCAGATAGATTCAGTGTCCATGACTCTGTCTCTGACAGACAAGAGACGTCTAAAATTGATCTCAGCTTGTCGAAACCTTCAGTCTCAATCATTCCCTTCGGTGGCCTTATGCATGCAAATTCTAGGCCTTATGACTGCTGCATCGGACGCGATCCCCTTTGCTCGTTTTCACATGCGACCTCTTCAGCTCTGTATGCTGAATCAGTGGTGCAGGGATTACACAAAGATATCTCAATTAACATCTTTAAAACCGATTGTACGACACTCTCTGACGTGGTGGACAGATCACCATCGTTTAGTTCAGGGGGCTTCTTTTGTTCTTCCGACCTGGACTGTATTTCAACAGATGCAAGTCTAACAGGTTGGGGAGCTGTTTGGGGGTCTCTGACAGCACAAGGGGTTTGGGAATCTCAGGAGGTGAGATTACCAATAAATATTTTGAAACTCCGTGCAATTTTCAGAGCTCTTCAGTCATGGCCTCTTCTAAAGAGAGAATCGTTCATTTGTTTTCAGACAGACAATGTCACAACTGTGGCATATATCAATCATCAAGGAGGGACTCACAGTCCTCTGGCTATGAAAGAAGTATCTCGAATACTGGTATGTGCGGAATCCAGCTCCTGTTTAATTTCTGTGGTTCATATCCCAGGTATAGACAATTCGGAAGCGGATTATCTCAGTCGCCAAACGTTACATCCGGGCGAATGGTCTCTTCACCCAGAGGTATTTCTTCAGATTGTTCAAATGTGGGGACTTCCAGAAATAGATCTAATGGCTTCTCATCTAAACAAGAAACTTCCCAGGTATCTGTCCAGATCCAGGGATCCTCAGGCAGAAGCAGTGGATGCATTGTCACTTCCTTGGAAGTATCATCCTGCCTATATCTTTCCGCCTCTAGTTCTTCTTCCAAGAGTAATCTCCAAGATTCTGAAGGAATGCTGGTTTGTTCTGCTGGTGGCTCCAGCATGGCCTCACAGGTTTTGGTATGCGGATCTTGTCCGGATGGCCTCTTGCCAACCGTGGACTCTTCCGTTAAGACCGGACCTTCTGTCGCAAGGTCCCTTTTACCATCAGGATCTCAAATCCTTAAATTTAAAGGTATGAAGATTGAACGCTTGATTCTTAGTCAAAGAGGTTTCTCTGACTCTGTGATTAATACTATGTTACAGGCTCATAAATCTGTATCTAGGAAGATATATTATCGAGTCTGGAAGACTTACATTTCTTGGTGTCTTTCTCATAATTTTTCCTGGCATTCTTTTAGAATTCCGAGAATTTTACAGTTTCTTCAGGATGGTTTGGATAAAGGTTTGTCTGCAAGTTCCTTGAAAGGACAAATCTCTGCTCTTTCTGTTCTTTTTCACAGAAAGATTGCTAATCTTCCTGATATTCATTGTTTTGTACAAGCTTTGGTTCGTATAAAACCTGTTATTAAGTCAATTTCTCCTCCTTGGAATTTGAATTTGGTTCTGGGGGCTCTTCAAGCTCCTCCGTTTGAACCTATGCATTCATTGGACATTAAATAACTTTCTTGGAAAGTTTTGTTTCTTTTGGCCATCTCTTCTGCTAGAAGAGTTTCTGAATTATCTGCTCTTTCTTGTGAGTCTCCTTTTCTGATTTTTCATCAGGATAAGGCGGTGTTGCGAACTTCTTTTAAATTTTTACCTAAGGTTGTGAATTCTAACAACATTAGTAGAGAAATTGTGGTTCCTTCATTGTGTCCTAATCCTAAGAATTCTAAGGAGAGATCATTGCATTCTTTGGATGTAGTTAGAGCTTTGAAATATTATGTTGAAGCTACTAAGAATTTCCGAAAGACTTCTAGTTTATTTGTTATCTTTTCCGGTTCTAGGAAAGGTCAGAAGGCCTCTGCCATTTCTTTGGCATCTTGGTTGAAATCTTTAATTCATCATGCTTATGTCGAGTCGGGTAAAACTCCGCCTCAAAGGATTACAGCTCATTCTACTAGGTCAGTTTCTACTTCCTGGGCGTTTAGGAATGAAGCTTCGGTTGATCAGATTTGCAAAGCAGCAACTGGTCTTCTTTGCATACTTTTACTAAATTCTATCATTTTGATGTGTTTTCTTCTTCTGAAGCAGCTTTTGGTAGAAAAGTACTTCAGGCAGCTGTTTCAGTTTGATTCTTCTGCTTATAATTTCAGTTTTTTTCATTATAAGATTTAAACTTTATTTTGGGGTGGGATTATTTTCAGCGGAATTGGCTGTCTTTATTTTATCCCTCCCTCTCTAGTGACTCCTGCGTGGAAGATCCACATCTTGGGTAGTCATTATCCCATACGTCACTAGCTCATGGACTCTTGCTAATTACATGAAAGAAAACATAATTTATGTAAGAACTTACCTGATAAATTCATTTCTTTCATATTAGCAAGAGACCCCCATACAGCTCCCCAACCTGTCAGACTTGCATCTGTTGAAATCACAGTCCAAGTCGGAAGAACAAAAGAAGCCCCCTGAACTAAACGAAGGTGGTCTGTCCACCACGTCAGAGAGTGTCGTACAATCGGTTTTAAAGATATTAATTGTGATATCTTTGTATAATTCCTGCACCACTGGTTCAGCATACAGAGCTGAAGAGGTCGCATGTGAAAACGAGCAAAGGGGATCGCGTCCGATGCAGCAGTCATAAGACCTAGAATTTCCATGCATAAGGCTACTGAAGGGAATGATTGAGACTGAAGGTTTCGACAAGCTGAAACCAATCTCAGACGTCTCTTGTCCGTTAGTGATAGAGTCATGGACACTGAATCTATCTGGAAAACTAAAAAGGTTACCCTTGTCTGAGGAATCAACGAACTCTTTGGTAAATTGATCCTCCAACCATGTTCTCGAAGAAACGATACAAGTCGATTCGTATGAGATTCTGCTAAATGTGAAGACTGAGCAAGTACCAAGATATCGTCCAAATAAGGAAATACCACAATACCCTGTTCTCTAATTACAGATAGAAGGGCACCGAGAACCTTTGTAAAAATCCTTGGAGCTGTTGCTAGGCCAAACGGCAGAGCCACAAACTGGTAATGCTTGTCTAGCAAAGAGAATCTCAGAAACTGATAGTGATCTGGATGAATCGGAATATGCAGATATGCATCCTGTAAATCTATTGTGGACATATAATGCCCTTGCTGAACAAAAGGCAGAATAGTCCTTATAGTTACCATTTGGAATGTTGGAATCCTTACATAACGATTCAATATTTTTAAATCCAGAACTGGTCTCAAGGAATTCTTCTTTCTTGGTACAATGAAAAGATTTGAGTAAAACCCCAGCCCCTGTTCCAAAACTGGAACTGGCACAATTACTCCAGCCAACTCTAGAACTGAAACACATTTCAGAAATGCTTGAGCCTTCACTGGATTTATTGGGACACGGGAAAGAAAAAATCTTTTTGCAGGAGGCCTTATCTTGAAGCCAATTCTGTACCCTTGTGAAACAATATTTTGAATCCAAATATTGTGAATCGAATTGATCCAAATTTCTTTGAAAAATCGTTATCTTCCCCCTACCAGCTGGGCTGGAATGAGGGCCGCACCTTCATGTGGACTTGGGAGCTGGCTTTGGCTTTCTAAAAGGCTTGGATTTATTCCAGACTGGAGATGGTTTCCAAACTGATACCGCTCCTGTAGGGGAAGGATCAGGTTTTTGTTCCTTATTGTGACGAAAGGAACGAAAACGATTAGCAGACCTAGATTTACCCTTAGATCTTTTATCCTGTGGTAAAAAAGTTCCTTTCCCCCCAGTAACAGTTGAAATAATAGAATCCAACTGTGAACCAAACAATTTATTACCTTGGAAAGAAAGGGAAAGCAAAGTTGACTTAGAAGACATATCAGCATTCCAAGTTTTAAGCCATAAAGCTCTTCTAGCTAAAATAGCTAAAGACATATACCTGACATCAACCCTAATGATATCAAAGATGGCATCACAAATAAAGTTATTAGCATGTTGAAGAAGATTAACAATGCTATGAGTATTATGATCTGTTACTTGTTGTGCTAAAGCTTCCAAATAGAAAGTTGAAGCTGCAGCAACATCCGCCCACAATTTCTCTACTAATGTTGTTAGAATTCACAACCTTAGGTAAAAATTTAAATGAAGTTTGCAAAACACCGCCTTATCCTGATGAAAAATCAGAAAAGGAGACTAACAAGAAAGAGCAGATAATTCAGAAACTCTTCTAGCAGAAGAGATGGCCAAAAGAAACAAAACTTTCCAAGAAAGTAATTTAATATCCAGCGAATGCATAGGTTCAAACGGAGGAGCTTGAAGAGCCCCCAGAACCAAATTCAAACTCCAAGGAGGAGAAATTGACTTAATGACAGGTTTTATACGAACCAAAGCCTGTACAAAACAATGAATATCAGGAAGATTAGCAATCTTTCTGTGAAAAAGAACAGAAAGAGCAGAGATTTGTCCTTTCAAGGAACTTGCAGACAAACCTTTATCCAAACCATCCTGAAGAAACTGTAAAATTCTAGGAATTCTAAAAGAATGCCAAGAAAAATGATGAGAAGAACACCAAGAAATGTAAGCCTTCCAGGCTCGATAATATATCTTCCTAGATACAGATTTACGAGCCTGTATAGTATTAATTACGGAGTCAGAGAAACCTCTATGACTGAGAATCAAGCGTTCAATCTCCATACCTTCAAATTTAAGGATTTGAGATCCTGATGGAAAAAAGGACCTTGCGATAGAAGGTCTGGTCTTAATGGAAGAGTCCACGGTTGGCAAGTAGCCATCCGGACAAGATCCGCATACCAAAACCTGTGAGGCCATGCTGGAGCCACCAGCAGAACAAACGTACGCTCCTTTAGAATCTTGGAAATCACTCTTGGAAGAAGAACTAGAGGCGGAAAGATATAGGCAGGATGATACTTCCAAGGAAGTGACAATGCATCCACTGCTTCCGCCTGAGGATCCCTGGATCTGGACAGATACCTGGGAAGCTTCTTGTTTAGATGGGAAGCCATCAGATCTATTTCGGGAAGTCCCCACATTTGAACAATCTGAAGAAATACCTCTGGGTGAAGAGACCATTCGCCCGGATGTAATGTTTGGCGACTGAGATAATCCGCTTCCGAATTGTCTATACCTGGGATATGAACCGCAGAAATTAGACAGGAGCTGGATTCTGCCCATACAAGTATTCGAGATACTTCTTTCATAGCCAGAGGACTGTGAGTTCCTCCTTGATGATTGACCATATGCCACGGTTGTGACATTGTCCATCTGGAAAACAAATGAACGACTCTCTCTTTAGAAGAGGCCACGACTGAAGAGCTCTGAAAATCGCACGGAGTTCCAAAATGTTGAATGGTAATCTCGCAATAGCAGTACGTTTAGCAAGAGTAGAGATAGCCCCATCAACCTTAGGGATTTTGTTCCAAAACTCTAATCTGTCAGATGGCACAGGATATAATTGCTTAAACCGTTTAGGAGTAAATGAATTACCCAAATTATTCCATTCCCTGGAAATTACTTCAGAAATAGCATCAGGGACGGGGAAAACCTCCGGAATAACTACAGGAGGTTTAAAAACCGTATTCAAACGTTTAGATTTAGTATCAAGAGGACCAGATTCCTCTATTTCTAATGCAATTAAGACTTCTTTAAGTAAAGAGCGAATAAATTCCATTTTAAATAAATATGAAGATTTATCAGTATCAACCTCTGAAACAGAATCCTCTGAACCAGAAAAATCATTATCAGAAATAGAATCAGAATGATGATGTTCATTTAAAAATTCATCTGAAAAATGAGAAGTTTTAAAAGACCTTTTACGTTTACTGGAAGGAGGAATAACAGACATAGCCTTCTTTAATAGATTTAGAAACAAAATCTCTTATGTTAACAGGAACACCCTGAATATTAGATGTTGATGGAACAGCAACAGGTAATGGAACATTACTAAAGGAAATATTATCTGCATTAACAAGTTTGTCATGACATTCATTACAAACAACAGCCGGAGGAACAGTTACCACAAGTTTACAACAAATACACTTAACTTTGGTAGATCCAGCATCAGGCAGCAATTTTCCAGAAGTATCTTCTGATTCAGGGTCAATCTGAGACATCTTGCAATATGTAATAGAAAAAAACAACATATAAAGCAAAATTGATCAAATTCCTTAAATGACAGTTTCAGGAATGGGAAAAAATGCCAATGAACAAGCTTCTGTTTAAACACATATGTTTAGAACTTTTATATAAAGTGCCCAACCATAGCTTAGAGTGTCACAAAAATAAGACTTACTTACCCCAGGACACTCATCTACATGTAGTAGAAAGCCAAACCAGTACTGAAACGAGAATCAGTAGAGGTAATGGTATATATAAGAGTATACCGTCGATCTGAAAAGGGAGGTAAGAGATGAATCTCTACGACCGATAACAGAGAACCTATGAAATAGACCCCGTAGAAGGAGATCATTGAATTCAAATAGGCAATACTCTCTTCACATCCCTCTGACATTCACTGCACACTGAGAGGAAAACCGGGCTCCAGCCTGCTGCGAAGCGCATATCAACCAAGAATCTAGCACAAACTTACTTCACCACCTCCATGGGAAGCAAAGTTTGTAAAACTGAATTGTGGGTGTGGTGAGGGTGTGTATTTATAGGCATTTTGAGGTTTGGGAAACTTTGATCCTCCTGGTAGGATTGTATATCCCATATGTCACTAGCTCATGGACTCTTGCCAATTACATGAAAGAAATATACTTACCCAAAGACACTCGTCCACGAACACAGTAGTAGACAGCCAAACCAGTACTGAAACATATCAGCAGATGTAATAGAGATAGGAGTATATCATCGATCTGTAAAGGGAGGCAGAAGATGAATCCCTGCGACCAAACAAACAGAGGGCCTGTAAAGGATTTCCCATGAGGCAAAATCGTAGAATCAAAGACAATACTACAAGTAGGTCCCTCCGACAAACACTGTACTTTGAGGGGAACTGGGCATCACAAAGATAAAATACCCCTCTCTATGAAGAACATTCTTCATCTTCATTCCTCAACCACCTCCAATGGAGGCAAAGTAAAACTGAGGTATGCATGAGGTGGAAGAGTTTATATAGAGCACTTGTGGTTTGGGAAACTTTGCCTCCTCCTAGGGGTAGTGAAGTAGTTCCCATGAGTAAGGGACCGTGGACTCTAACCACCTGCATGAAAGAAAGCCACAATTTTCAAAGCTAAAAAACATGAAAATGGGCAAAATAAATAATGAAAATATATTGTAAATTAGTTTCATTATGCACAACTAAACAGTTTATATACAAATCTTGAGATGTTTACTGTCCCTTTAAAAAATACGCCACAGACAGCCCGGAAACTAAACTTTTACACAAAACAGTCTCATTAACGGTATATTACTAAATATGAATAGGCTGCATCTCAGTGATGCATAAAAATACAACAGATTATCTTTATAGAATAAATAAAGAGGAATATAAATGGATTAGGATTTTATAATAATCAGTATTTAGGATGAATAGAAAAAAATATTAAAAAAAGAAAAACAAAGTAGTAGTTAGGGTGCATGGCTGTCTTTCCACTTGGAATTATTCTATTTCAGTCACCTACATTGTTATTTTGCCTCTTATTGTCACATTTAATCAGCCTTGTGTTCAATGCATCAAAAAACAAAAAAATAAATAGAATATAGTACATTAATCAATGAATTACATAATTTATATTATAAAGCAATAATTTAAAGCTTATAGTGAATACGTAATGAAGACTTGTTATATGCTACATCTCTTTATATTTTCAGGACATTTGGTGCTTATATTATGCAAATCTGATTTTTATTTTTTTTACACAATACTTAAACAATCACATTTACTTCTGTTTGGATTTTCTTCCCTCAGAGAGTCGTTCCTATGTTTCACTCGGAATAATGAACGCTGAAAAGCCATTAAAGCCAACTAGAAATGGAATAAACAAATCTGAAAGCATTGTCTGCTACAGACTTTGTTAGAAATTGCAGCAAGTCCACGTTACATTTAATAGAACATGGATCCATCCATCCATTCTTTAACTTAACTAAAATGACAAATGGGATTTCTGTGTGATGGAATCAATTATTTACCCAGAATCAGAATCTACTACAGAAACATTTACACTCAGCATGTGGCCTTTTTGGTGCCAAAGTGGTTATAGCTTTCAAAGTATGGAAGCTGAAGGGTACACAGAGGATATGCAAATACATTTAAAATGTTAAATACATCTTATGCTTACTCAACCAGTGCGCCATAAGTTATGTAGCTGTCAAAAGGATATGGACATCTTTGTCACAAACTTGTCATGTGAATCCTCTGAAAGGGGAAAGGTTTCTAAATCCTTCTCAAGTTGCTGTAACTGTCGTTCCATTTGCTTCATAGTTTTTTCCAGGTTCTCTGCAGAAACTAAAAGCATAAAAAAAGTTTGCAAATTAAAGAATTTAATTTACATTTTTGTTCCGCACAATAAACACATGAAATAGTTTATATACTATGATAGCAAGTCTGCAAATCAACATTCTGTTAAACATTTGTGTAAATTAAAAAAAACATAATTTATGCTTACCTGATAAATTTATTTATTTCCGGATATGGTGAGTCCACGGAATCATCAATTACTAGGGGAACACCACTCCTGGCCAGCAGGAGGAGGCAAAGAGCACCCCAGCAAAGCTGCCATATATGTCACCCCCATGGCAGAACATACTGCGATCTGCGATGTCATTGCAGAAAATGTGGCCTGTCTGCAGAAAGAATAGGTGGTGACAGATGCAGAGTAGAGCTAAAGCAGTCATTTTTGCGCGCTGTTAAATTACTTTAAAAAAAAACAAAACTTAACTGCAAGTCAGTTTCTCCTCACCTCTGCTACAGTGCATATCGGATCACAGTGACTGCACTGCTTGCATTTTAACCCCCATATTATGGCTAACAAAGATAGCTGCAATGTATTTCTGTGCAATACACTGCAGCTATTTTGGAAGCCATGGGGTTAACATCTGCTTTGTAGTAGCTGTGGGGGAGGGCTGCTCCACACGCATGCGCAGTACTGCTGAGCCTTTCCAGTGCGGAGGGAATGTCAGAGTGGCTACTGCCTGCAAGACGTGGAGGCTTGATTTATAACAGTTTATAGCCCAAACTTCAAATAAACAGGGTCTGTGGAACGGTAAGGTTCCTCTTATCAAACAGAGTTATGTTGACCTATATGAGATGTTACCATGTGTAGAGGGGTTGTTGTTGGTTTTTGAGGTTATATCAATCTGATTTAAAAAAGGGTAGGAATGTTTAAAATAAGCATTTGGAAAAGGGGTTTTCCTTGCAGTCTTTGTTTAGTGAACAGTGTGGTTAAAACATCTCCTTTGTATTATAAAGCCATAATCTAGGCTATAATTGCCTAAAATTATAGAAACCCTATTTCCAGTATTTGTTTAAAAAAAATATATATATATATATCATATTCTTAGATACATGCAATACTTTTAAAACTAATGCAACAATCTATGCAGGCACATAGCAACACGGCACTTTTTAGGTAATAAAATGTGCCATATCCCTGTATTGGTTATCAAAGGAAAAAAAAATGCCTCTGCCTTTCTCTTTAAATAAACATATAGTGTGTGTGTGTATGTGTGTATGTGTGTATGTATGTATGTATGTATGTATGTATGTATATATATATATATATATATATATATATATATATATAGCAAAAACTTGCACTCACTGGACTTTCCAAACACCAAACATTTAATGTAACGTTTCTGAGACAAAGTATCCCCTTCGTCAGACCTACTACCCACCCTGGCAGCTGAATTTGGAAGTGAGAGTGCTCATCTTGGCATTATTTATTATATATATATATATATATATATATATATATATATATTATATATATATATATATATATATATATATATATAGTTATAGTGTAACAAGGGAGAGCACTCTCACTCAGTACAACAACTGCCAGGGTGCTAGTACAATTAAATACAGCTAAACACAAAACTTGCACACTCTGGTCTTTTCTTGAAAAATCCTTTACTGTACAGTAAAGGATTTTTCAAGAAAAGACTGGAGAGTGCAAGTTTTGGAGAGAGAGAGAGAGAGAGAGAGAGATTGTGCTGATTCCTAATTTAAAATCAAATTTAATTTAAAAATTACCTGCAGAAAATATTTCATTAAAAAAAACCTCATTGCAGAAAGTGAAAAAAAGTTCTGCCTTTGGGTATGTCACTTCCCTTACCCACAACCTCCAGTCATTCAGCCGAAGGGAAAATGGAAAAAGAAGATAACAAAAAGGTGTAGAGGTGCCTGAGGTTTTAGTTAAAAATAACAGTCTTAAAATAAAGGGTGGGCCTTGGACTCACCATATCCAGAAATAAATACATTTATCAGGTAAGCATAAATTATGTTTTCTTTCCTAAGATATGGTGAGTCCACGGAATCATCAATTACTAGAGGGAACCTATACCCAAGCTAGAGGACACAGTTGATTAGAGATGGACAAGACAGGTAACCGAAACAGAAGGCACCACTGCACGAAGAACCTTTCTCCCAAAAGAAGCCTCAGCTAAGACAAAAATATCAAATTTGGAAAAAGAATGCAGAGAGGTCCAAGTTGCAGCCTTGCAGATCTGTTCTACAGAAACTTCCTTCTTAAAAGCCCAAGAAGAAGGGATAGCCCTAGTGAAATTAGCTGAAATTCTCTCAGGAGGCTGCTGTCCAGCAGTCTTATAAACCAAATGCATTTATACTACTCAACCAAAGAGAAGTAGCTGAAGCTTTGTGACCTTTATGTTTCCTAGAGAAACAATCAGCAAACTTGCGACAATCCTTAAAGAAAATAAAAGCACACACAACATCAAAGTTGTGCAACAAATGTTCCTTATGAGAAGAAAGATAAGGACACAGAGAAGGAACAACAATTTTCTGATTAATATATCTATACGAAACCACTTAAAACTAACTAGTACGAATAACCTCCTAACATGCATTAAAGAGAAGATAAGGCGAATCGCACTGCAAAACTGAGAGCTCCGAGACTCTCCAAGCAGAAAAGATAGCAATGAGAAACAAAACCTTCCAAGATAACAACTTAATATATATGGAAAGTAAAGGCTCAAACAGAGCGTACTGCAAAACTTTAAGAACAAGGGTAAAACCGTAAGGGGGAGCAACCGACTTAAACACAGGCCTGATGTAGACCAGTGCCTGACAAAAATATTGCACATCTGGCACGTCCACCAGATGCTTATGTAGCAAAAAAGACAATGCAGAAAACGGACCATTCAGGGTATTGACTGACAAACCCTTCTCCAGACTGCCCTGGAGAAATGATAAAAAATTCAGAAACCCCCCCGCTTAGACAAAACTAAGCGTCCAATCTTCAAGCAGTCGGCTTCAGAGATTTAGATGAAGGAATAGACCAAGAATCAGAAGCCCTTCCTCAGAGGTAGTCTCCAAGGTGGAGAGACAACATTTTCACTAGCCAAACTCAGCGTAATCCCAAAACGCAGGTTGTGATTGAATCAAATGGCCAAACAAATTGAATAAACATTTAATGTTGGTTAAAGTAAACTCTGTTATATTCGTGGCATCAACCATATAGATAAACCAGTCCAATTACCTTGTATATAGTCAAGGTTGAGTTTAACTTTTTTCAATAAGTGGATTTAATCCTTGAATGGATGGTGAATAAATATTTTGATTCTATCAATATTTATAATTACAGTCACATATACTGTATCAAAAACTGCTCATCTTGAGCTATATTTATTGTAGCAGAAAATTGGGGGTTCCTATTTATATGCTTTAACACAGAATATATTCTATCATTTAATAAAGTGACTCTACTGCTACAAGCTAACACATATCTTGTGTCCTTACTTATATAAGAGCAGTTTTAAAAAGTGACTGAGTGATTGCTACCGTTCAGTAGCATTTGATCACTGTTATAAGACTGGCACACCGAATACTTTTTGAATTAATAGATGCTTAGATACAGGCAGAAATATAAGCCTACTTGATATAATCTTCAGCTCACCATTAATATGTATATTAACTAAAGTTACATTAGATACACTAATATCATTTAGTAACAATTCCAATAGACATATACATATTATTTATAATCTTTGAGCTTTGTATTAAACTGTCCAAGCTTATAACACTATTTCAGATTCTCAGATCATAATTTATTCTGATTATAATTTTTGTTCTAGCTTGTTTGCTGCAAGCCATTGAGTGAATTTAAACTAGCGATCATTATGGGTTACATTTGAGATCACTTATAACTGTGATATTATACAGGCCTAATCTTAATATTTAGTGATCTTACTAATTACCTACTACACTGATCTCGGTACTGGAGTATATTTTAATTGTGTGTGTTATAAACCAACAATTTGTTTTTTTTTAATTTCTACAATAAAGGTTATATTTTAAAATCCTGTTGGGATATTCCGTCCTTTAGTTCAGGGCCCAGAGTGCTGCAAGTGCATACTTTGGGAATCTTGGTATTCTAAATATCAATTTTCCTTTGTGTTTGGATTCATATTTATGCACAAGCACCATTTCCTCTAGATATTTATAGGTGATTAATATAGACCTTTCAACGTATACACAACCATACTACCTGAGGAAAAGCCCGAGTAGTGCCACTGTTCATTTGGTGTGTTAGTAACATTTTCACTAGGTCTGCATACCAGATCCTGCAAGGCCACGCAGGGGCTAATAAAATCACTGCCGCTCTCACCTGAAAATACGAGTAATGACTCGTGGAAAGAGAACAAATAGAGGAAAAAGGTATGCAAGACTGAAAACCAAGAAAAACGTCAAAACATTTATCAGGACAGTCTGCGGATCACATGACCATAAACCGTAACTTTGAAATTTGGAGTTCTGTCGAAACGCCCACAGAAGCCAACTCCTGAAATCCTCCATGTGAGGGTCTACCTAGAGAACACTTCAGGATGGAAATGCTCACTTCCCGGGATGATTTATCAGTCTGTTTAGAAGTCTGACTCCCAATTGTCCACCCCTGGAAAATGGATGACCGACAGCAAATGTGAGCTTCCTCCCACTGAACAATCCAAGTCACCTTCTACATGGCTAAGGAAGCCCTAGTTCCTCCCTAATGGTTGATATAAACCCTTGAGGTGATATTGTCCGACTGGAACCAAGCTAGGGACGACTGAGTTCAAGTCATTAGAGCATTGTGAATTGCTCTCAACTCCAAGATGTTTAAAGAGGAGAGCAGACACTTCCGAGTGCATAATCCTTAAACAAGACCCAGACAGCTCACCAGCCAAGCAGGTTGGCATCCGTGGTCACATCACCCAGGAATATCTCCAGAAGCACGAACCCGGAGAAAGAAACTCCTGAAAAAATACTACGGAAGAAAGTCTCTTGTCATCTGATCTAAATCTATCGTTTAAGACAGATCCAAAAGTTCTCCATGTCATGGAAAATAGCAAAAGTAATGATGTCCATGGAATACCATCAGACCAATTCCCTCCATACACAGGGTCACAGAAAAGAGAAGAAATATCAACTGCAGCTAAATCCAAACTCCCAACCTCCTGGTTGCAAGATGGCTAAGCTATCCACTGGCCACTAGAGCTTACAGTTGGCCAGACAGAAGACTGCAGAGTGGGGAAAAGGAATAAATCCTTGATTTCCTGACCTCTGAAACACACCTTCTAGATAAATAATCAAATAAGGTCCAAGCATACCACACCTGGTGTTCCCAGGAGGTCTCCCATCCAGGTACTGACCAGACCTGACCCTGCATGACTTCCAAGATCCAATGAAATTGGGTGCATTCAGGGTATTGTGGCGGTAGTCCCAAATAAATTACCCTTGTGGATAGATCAAGAGAACTCTTCTCCAAATTAATTTCCTATCCCCGGAAAAGAAGATTGGACAAGGAAAGAGAGTTAGCTCAAAGTCAGGATGATACCTGAACTATATATTGTCTAGAAAAACACACTTGCAATATCCCAAGACCTAAAGGTCTGACTTTGATGGCGCAAACTAAGAAAACTAGAGAAGATTCTGATTAAGGAAGCAATAAATCTCTCAGGTCTAAGTTCGTTATTAACAGGCCCACTAGAACCAAAGGAGAAAGGATACTACTTTGAAGGACAGAATATGAAATATATGAGGTAAATACCTATATCCCGTTCCCAAACTGGGAATGGAACTGTCACTCCCAGAGATGAAGACCCTGAATCCAGTTCAAGGAATGCCTCTCATCCTACTTGGATTGCAGATACTCTAGAAAGAGAAATCTGCCACTGGGAGGAAAACTTAGATTAGACTCGAAAAGGCATGACCCAAACAAAGTCTCATCCTTAAAAGGAGACACTAGAAGCGTGTATTTGGAGAAAACAGAAAGGATTGAATCTGCAACTGAAGAACTATAAAGCCTAGGCTGTACCACTAAACCACAGGTAGGCTTCTCAGGTGACCATAGATTTAAGCCACAATGCCTGGCGGCTAGTACAGCAAGTCTAATAAGACAAGACATTGCTCTAAATGAACAATTTTAACCTCCAGACTAGATTATCTCCACAGATAATCATAGCTATGATTACGGCTCTTGCTGAAACGCGTATGCTTAATTTCACAGCTGTTTTTTGAACCTATGTACTATTGTGCTTTTATGGTGGAGTAACCATGAACTTTTAAGTACCCAACCGGGTGAAATAAATGCTATGTTTTATATATTACAGATTGGATCAATTCCTCTTTTTCCTAAATTGCCTATATCGTCCAGCTACTGAGCCTTTCCACCCTTGCCTGGAGTAGAGCCCTTTGGTCAGAGGAGACGCTCGGATCCATTACTGGATATTGTGACAAGCCCTTGTGAAGCAACCCCTCCGATTGGTGGAACCCTGCCCTACCCACACCACGCTTACGACTGGCGCTGTAGAGAGCGATCTGGAGCTTTCGGTATTAACCAAATGAGGATAAAGTTTTCCACAAGTGAAGTATTCACTGCAGGAGGGAGATGCTCCCCTAGGCACATCCGCCTTTGTTTAGGACCCGGCATGATCCGTTTTGGTTCCTCGGCGGCAAAGTAAGTCCTAAAGTTTCAAGCTTTGATTGTTTCTCATCTGTTTTTCGGCAGCCAGCAGTCCCTACGCCCACGTCTTGGCGGCTTCCTGAGAGGATTCTGGACAGCTGGAGGGTAAGCCTGACACGAACAATATTGACACTGGTGACTTTCACGCTATACAGAGAGTCCATTTGTTTGTCGGCAGCCAGCAGTCCCAACGCACACGTCTTGGCGGCTTCCTGAGAGGATTCTTGGACAGCAGGAGGGTAAGCCTGACACGAACACTACTGACACTGGTGACTTTCATGTTATACATTTATTTATCAAGATACGGACTCTGGCCACAGGCTCCTCTATCTTATATTCATATTATTATTACTCATATGTGCCTTATATTATCTTTTAAATATCTGGCCTTATAATTCTCTGTTTCCAATAAATTCTCTATTTGTCTGTGGCTGAGATAATCTGCCTCCCAATTGTCTACACCTGGGATATGCACCACAGAGATTAGACAGGAGCTGGATTCCGCCCAAGCAAGTATCCGAGATACTTCTTTCATAGCTTGGGGACTGTGAGTCCCACCCTGATGATTGACATATGTCACTGTTGTGATATTGTCTGTCTGAAAACAAATGAACGGTTCTCTCTTTAACAGAGGCCAAAACTGAAGAGCTCTGAAAATTGCACGGAGTTCTAAAATATTTATTGGCAATCTCGCCTCTTGAGATTTCCAAACCCCTTGTGCTGTCAGAGATCCCCAAACAGCTCTCCAACCTGAAAGACTCGCATCTGTTGTGAACACAGTCCAGGTTGGCCGAACAAAAGAAGCCCCTTGAACTAAACAATGGTGATCTATCCACCACGTCAGAGAGTGTCGTACATTGGGATTTAAGGATATTAATTGTGATATCTTTGTATAATCCCTGCACCATTGGTTCAGCATACAAAGCTGAAGAGGACTTATGTGAAAACGAGCAAAGGGGCATCGCGTCCGATGCTGCAGTCATGAGACCTAAATCTTCCATGCACAAAGCCACTGAAGGGAATGACAGACTGAAGGTGCCGGCAAGCTGCAACCAATTTTAAACGTCTCTTGTCTGTTAGAGACATAGTCATGGACACTGAATCTATCTGGAAATCTAAAAAGGTGACCCTTGTCTGAGGAATCAAGAAACTTTTTGGTAAATTGATCCTCCAACCATGTTTCCGAAGAAACAACACTAGTTGATTTGTGTGAGATTCTGCAGAACGTAAAGACCGAGCTAGTACCAAGATATCGTCCAAATAAGGAAACACCGCAATACCCTGTTCTCTGATTACAGAGAGTAGGGCACTTAGAACCTTTGAAAAGATTCTTGGAGCTGTTGCTAGGCCAAATGGAAGAGCAACAAATTAGTAATGCTAGTCTAGAAAAGAGAATCTCAGAAACTGATAATGTTCTGGATGAATCGGAATATGAAGGTATGCATCCTGCAAGTCTATTGTGGACATATAATATCCTCGCTCAACAAAAGGCAGAATAGTCCTTATAGTCACCATCTTGAAAGTTGGTATTCTTACATAACTATTCAAAATTTTCAGATCCAGAACTGGTCTGAATAAATTTTCCTTGTTTGTGACAATGAATAGATTATCAATTATGACGTCGGAAATGACGAAGTTGCGTCAGACGTATTTTTCGCCCAAAAAAAATTCTTGCGCCAAGAATGACGCAATAAAGTTTAGCATTTGGCGCACCCGCGGGCCTAATACCGCCCGCAATTTGCAAGAAGTAGTCAATTGAAAAAAAGACTAAACCCCAGGTAAGAATTTTTTTTCTTAAAAAATGTTTATATTCCCCAAATATGAAACTGACAGTCTGCAGAAGGAAATACATGAACCTGACTCAAGGCAAATATAAGTACAATACATATATTTAGAAATTTATAAAAATGCATAAAGTGCCAAACCATAGCTGAGGTGTCTTAAGTAATAAAAAACATACTTACCAAAAAGACACCCATCCACATATAGCAGATAGCCAAACCAGTACTGAAACAGTTATCAGTAGAGGTAATGGTAATTTGAGAGTATATCGTCGATCTGAAAAGGGAGGTAGGAGATGAATCTCTACGACCGATAACAGAGAACCTATGAAATAGACCCCCGTTAGGGAAATCATCGTATTCAATAAGTGATACTCCCTTCACGTCCCTCTGACATTCGCTGTACTCTGAGAGAAATCGGGCTCCAACAATGCTGAGAAGCGCATATCAACGTAGAAATCTTAGCACAAACTTACTTCACCACCTCCATAGGAGGCAAAGTTTGTAAAACTGAATTGTGGGTATGGTGAGGGGTGTATTTATAGGCATTTTGAGGTTTGGGAAACTTTTTCCCTCCTGGTATGATTGTATATCCCATTCGTCACTAGCTCATGGACTCTTGCCAATTACATGAAAGAAACTACCGGCGAATCCTCCTCACTAACTTGGAAGAAGACAAACCTGCGTAGCAGCATGTGGAGCAGAAACCCTCTTATCTGAGACTTAAAATGTCCTCTTGCCTTTTCCTTGAAGTAAAGGAAAACAGAACAAGCCACAGATACCGAAGAAGATACCTGAGCTTGCAACTTCTGTAAGCAAATACACTACTCCAGGAGATTGAGAGGAACCACAGGGCACCATATAGGCTTGGGACATAAAAGGAGAAAGCTATGGCAGTGCCTTAACATCAACATCCTTGGAGACAAAGTTCAAACCAATCTGTACATTTAATAGCATTTGCGAAATCAGAGGTACAGAAAAAATAAATGTTTAAACCAATTCTTAGTTGAACAAGCCTTCCACACAACTTCAGCATCAGTTGAAGGAATTATACTGCCTGAATCTGAAATTTCACCCTAAGATGCACCCAAAGAATCTTCATCCTCAGACTTCTGAGAGGAAATACTTTGATTAGCCACTTCAGGATCAGAAACCTTACTTACTATTTCTTTAAATGTCCTTTTGCGTTTTCCCTGCAACATGGGAAAAAGCAGACAGCGCCTCAGATACCGCAGAAGATACCTGGGCAGCAATATCTTACAAAATAACTCCAGACGGAGCATGAGAGGAAACGCAGGGCACTGCATGTGCAGATGAATAGGATTGGGACGCTTGAGGAAAAAGCTGCGGCACATCTGAAACAGGAGGCTCCTGAACAGCATCTGCCTTAGCTAATGATGGCTCAGGGTCAAAAAGTCTATTTCTATAAGCTAAAGTTCTTTCAATACATGAAGAACAAAAAGGTACTGGGGGTTCCACCTGGGCATCAAAACATAAGCTACAGGTAACATCCTGCACAGCCTCCAGATCCATAATACAAAAAGAAGCAAATAAAAAACGTTATTAAATAAATGTTCCCTTTAAATTTACCAAATCAAGAAAACATACTCCAGGCAACACTTTACACCTCAGCAGAATTACTGAGATGTCCTACCTGTCCAGCAAACCGCAGCAAACTGAGGAAAGAAATGATCCTGTTTACAATCCGGATTTCCAGAGAAGCAAAAACAGCAAGAAGCCTTCTAAACAGCAGAGCCATCTGAAATATGGGCACCTCACTCTTACAGGAAGTGAAAAAAGTACCAAAAAACTCTATCATCACATAATCAGAACCTCCCTAAAAGGGGCGGTCCTACAGATGATAAAAAGCCATTTTTTCTTTTATTTAAACAACTTTCTTGAAAAACAGGCTTAAAAAAAAAACAATAAAACCCCCCCAAAAAGTACATAATCGGTTACTAAAAATGGATCCCCACTGAGCCATGAATAAAACAATTAACTCATCACACTAACAGTGCCTGCAAAAACTGCCATAAAAACCTGCACCCTGAATAAGTGCCAACATTTTCCCTGCTACACAGAAAAATAAAACTGGCACCACTTACCTCAATATTTATCTGTCCGGCAGCAGGACAGCTCACCTGGTTTGAGAGGATGGTTTGAGAGTAAACTTACTCAGGCTATCTAAATAGGGCAAAATGTTTTGGGGAAACGCAGCAAGGATTGTACCCCACAAGTTCCCAATTGCTTAAAAGCCACCATTGCCCTACTGAAGAAACTGCCATGGGCTAAGGCTAGACCCTTTAGAAAGATCAGAGCAAACCTACTCTGCTTTAAAATAAAAAATCTTGATTGTAGATCAGACACCAAAACTTAACCTCCTCCTTGCACCGCAGGCAAAGAGAATGACTGGAGGTTGTGGGTAAGGGAAGTGACATATATGGCAGCTTTGCTGTGGTGCTCTTTGCCGCCTCCTGCTGGCCAGGAAGGTGTTCCCACTAGTAATTGATGATTCCGTGGACTCACCATATCTTAGGAAAGAAACACTAACATTGATGTTTCTTTCTCTTTGTATATATATATATACATATACATATATATATATATATATATATATATATATATATACATATACACATATACACACACACATACACACACAATAACAATTATGGGGAGGCAAAAAGTGAGTTTAAAATCCTCCACTAAGCACAAAATGTAGAGAAAATAATTCACTGAGTAGTTCATTTACAAATCTAGACTCATCAGCTGGGAGTAGGTTAAATCACTGCTGGGTAAAGTTGATTTCTGGGCAATAAAAAAACATAATTTATGTAAGAACTTACCTGATAAATTCATTTCTTTCATATTAACAAGAGTCCATGAGCTAGTGACGTATGGGATATACATTCCTACCAGGAGGGGCAAAGTTTCCCAAACCTTAAAATGCCTATAAATACACCCCTCACCACACCCACAAATCAGTTTAACGAATAGCCAAGAAGTGGGGTGATAAGAAAAAAAGTGCGAAGCATATAAAATAAGGAATTGGAATAATTGTGCTTTATACAAAAAAATCATAACCACCACAAAAAAGGGTGGGCCTCATGGACTCTTGTTAATATGAAAGAAATGAATTTATCAGGTAAGTTCTTACATAAATTATGTTTTCTTTCATGTAATTAACAAGAGTCCATGAGCTAGTGACGTATGGGATAATGACTACCCAAGATGTGGATCTTTCCACACAAGAGTCACTAGAGAGGGAGGGATAAAATAAAGACAGCCAATTCCTGCTGAAAATAATCCACACCCAAATAAAGTTTAACAAAAAACATAAGCACAAGATTCAAACTGAAACCGCTGCCTGAAGAACTTTTCTACCAAAAACTGCTTCAGAAGAAGAAAATACATCAAAATGGTAGAATTTAGTAAAAGTATGCAAAGAGGACCAAGTTGCTGCTTTGCAGATCTGGTCAACCGAAGCTTCATTCCTAAACACCCAGGAAGTAGATACTGACCTAGTAGAATGAGCTGTAATTCTCTGAGGCGGAATTTTACCCGACTCAACATAGGCAAGATGAATTAAAGATTTCAACCAAGATGCCAAAGAAATGGCAGAAGCTTTCTGGCCTTTCCTAGAACCGGAAAAGATAACAAATAGACTAGAAGTCTTACAGAAAGATTTCGTAGCTTCAACATAATATTTCAAAGCTCTAACAACATTCAAAGAATGCAACGATTTCTCCTTAGAATTCTTAGGATTAGGACATAATGAAGGAACCACAATTTCTCTACTAATGTTGTTGGAATTCACAACTTTAGGTAAAAATTCAAAAGAAGTTCGCAACACCGCCTTATCCTGATGAAGAATCAGAAAAGGAGACTCACAAGAAAGAGCAGATAATTCAGAAACTCTTCTGGCAGAAGAGATGGCCAAAAGGAACAAAACTTTCCAAGAAAGTAATTTAATATCCAATGAATGCATAGGTTCAAATGGAGGAGCTTGAAGAGCCCCTAGAACAAAATTCAAACTCCAAGGAGGAGAAATTGACTTAATGACAGGCTTTATACGAACCAAAGCTTGTACAAAACAATGAATATCAGGAAGAATAGCAATCTTTCTGTGAAAAAGAACAGAAAGAGCAGAGATTTGACCTTTCAAGGAACTTGCGGACAAACCCTTATCTAAACCATCCTGAAGAAATTGTAATATTCTCGGTATTCTAAAAGAATGCCAAGAAAAATGAAGAGAAAGACACCAAGAAATATAAGTCTTCCAGACTCTACAATATATCTCTCTGGATACAGATTTACGAGCCTGTAACATAGTATTAATCACAGAGTCAGAGAAACCTCTTTGACCAAGAATCAAGCGTTCAATCTCCATACCTTTAAATTTAAGGATTTCAGATCCTGATGGAAAAAAGGACCTTGAGACAAAAGGTCTGGTCTTAACGGAAGAGTCCACGGTTGGCAAGAGGCCATCCGGACAAGATCCGCATACCAAAACCTGTGAGGCCATGCCGGAGCTACCAGCAGAACAAACGAGCATTCCTTCAGAATCTTGGAGATTACTCTTGGAAGAAGAACTAGAGGCGGAAAGATATAGGCAGGATGATACTTCCAAGGAAGTGAAAATGCATCCACTGCCTCCGCCTGAGGATCCCGGGATCTGGACAGATACCTGGGAAGTTTCTTGTTTAGATGAGAAGCCATCAGATCTTATTTCTGGAAGTTCCCACATTTGAACAATCTGAAGAAATACCTCTGGGTGAAGAGACCATTCGCCCGGATGCAACGTTTGGCGACTGAGATAATCCGCTTTCCAATTGTCCATACCTGGGATAGAAACCGCAGAGATTAGACAGGAGCTGGATTCCGCCCAAACCAAAATTCGAGATACTTCTTAAAATATTGATCGGAAATCTCACCTCCTGAGATTCCCAAACCCCTTGTGCCGTCAGATACCCCCACACAGCTCCCCAACCTGTAAGACTTGTATCTGTTGAGATTATAGTCCAGGTCGGAAGAACAAAGAAGCCCCCTGAACTAAACGATGGTGATCTGTCCACCATGTCAGAGAGTGTCGTAAAATCGGTTTAAAGATATTAATTGAGATATCTTTGAGTAATCCCTGCACCATTGGTTCAGCATACAGAGCTGAAGAGGTCGCATGTGAAAACGAGTAAAGGAGATCGCATCTGATGCGGCAGTCCTAAGACCCAACATTTCCATGCATAAGGCTACCAAAGGGAATGATTGTGACTGAAGGTTTTGACAAGCTGATATCAATGTTAAACTTCTCTTGTCTGACAAGGACAGAGTCATAGACACTGAATTTATCTAGAAACCTAAAAAGGTTACCCTTGTCTGAGGAATCAATGAACTGATTGGTAAATTGATCCTCCAACCATGAACTTGAAGAAACAACACAAGACGATTCGTATGAGATTCTTCGAAAATGAGAAGACTGAGCAAGTACCAAGATATCGTCCAAATAAGGAAATACCAAAACCCTGTTCTCTGATTACAGAAAGAAGGGCACCGAGAACCTTTGAAAAAAATTCTTGGAACTGAGGCTAGGCCAAACAGTAGAGCCACAAAACTGGTAATGCTTGTCTAAAAAGAGAATCTCAGACACTAAAAGTGATCTGGATGAATCGGAATATGCAGATACACATCCTGTAAATCTATTGTAGACATATAATGCCCTTGCTAAACAAAAGGCAGGATAGTCCTACAGTAACCATCTTGAATGTTGGTATCCTAACATAACGATTCAATAATGATAGATCCAGAACTGGTCTGAAGGAATTGACCTTCTTTGGTACAATGAAGAGATAAAATAAAACCCCAGCCCCTGTTCCAGAACTGGAACTGGCATAAATACTCCAGCCAACTCTAGATCTGAAACACATTTCAGAAATGCTGAGCCTTGCTGTGTCAACTGGGACACGGGAAAGAAAAGAATCTCTTAGCAGGAGGCCTTAACTTGAAGCCAATTCTGTACCTTTCTGAAACAATGTTTCTGAAACCAGAGATTAAGAACGGAATTGATCCAAATTTCTTTGAAGAAAACGTAATCTGCCCCATACCAGCTGAGCTGGAATAAGGGCCGCACCTTCATAGGTACTTAGGAGCTGACTATAGGTTTCTATAAGGCTTGGATATATTCCAAACTGGAAATAGTTTCCAAACTGATACCGCTCCTGAGGATGAAGGATCAGGCTTTTGTTCCTTGTTGTGAGGAAAGGAACGAAATGATTATTTACCCTGGAAAGAAAGGGAAAGCAAAGTTGACTTAGAAGACATGTCAGCATTCCAAGTTTAATCCATAAAGCTTTTCTAGCTAAAATAGCTAGAGACATATACCTGACATCAACTCTAATGATATCAAAAGATGGTATCACCAATAAAATAATTAGCATGTTATAGAATAATAATAATGCTATAAAATTATGATCTGTTACTTGTTGCGCTAAAGCTTCTAACCAAAAAGTTGAAGCTGCAGCAACATCCGCTAAAAATATAGCAGGTCTAAGAAGATTACCTGAACATAAGTAAGCTTTTCTTAGAAAAGATTCAATTTTCCTATCTAAAGGATCCTTAAATGAAGTACTATCTGCCATAGGAATAGTAGTACATTAGCAGGAGTAGAGACAGCCCCATAACCTTAGGGATTTTTGTCCCAAAAAAACTCTAATCTGTCAGATGGCACAGGATATAATTTGCTTAAACGTCTAGAAGGAGTAAATAAATTACCCAAATTATTCCATTCCCTGGAAATTACTTCAGAAATAGCATCAGGGAGATAAAACACTTCTGGAATAACTACAGGAGATTTAAAAACCTTATTTAAACGTTTACATTTAGTATCAAGAGGACCAGAATCCTCTATTTCTAATGCAAATAACACTTCTTTAAGTAAAGAACGAATAAATTCCATCTTGAATAAATACAAAGATTTATCAGCATCAACCTCTGAGACAGAAACCTCTGAACCAGAAGAACCATTATCAGTATCAGAATGATGATGTTCATTTAAAAATTCATCTGAAAAAAAGAGAAGTTTTAAAAGACTTTTATGTATACTAGAAGGAGAAATAACAGACATAGCCTTCTTAATGGATTTAAAAAATAAAATCTCTTATGTTATCAGGAACACTCTGAAAATTAGATGTTGACGGACAGCAACAGGTAATGTAATAGTACTAAAGGAAATTTTATCTGCATTAATAAGTTTGACATGACATGCAATACAAATAACAGCTGGAGAAACAGATACCAAAAGTTTATATCGATACAATAAAGAAGCAGTGCTTACCCATCTTCTTGCAGACAATGCCACACAGCGTTGTTTCAGCGTTTCTTCGGCGTGTACACACTTGTGCCCCCCCCTTCACCGCTGACGTCAGAATCCAGGAGCCATACAGGAGGAGTCTCCGCCCAAGACGTCCAATAAGCAGCAGCCAACACAAGAACAATTAGTACGGCTGCACCAGAAAAACTGACGAGGAGAGCTTCGTAATGTGGTAAAAAGGATTTAATGGACAAAAATATAAAATCAAAAATTATACTGACATAGTCACCATCAAGTGAAAAATAACTCACTCCCGGAACGGAGTGAGTAAAGAGTAGCAAAAAAGAAACAGTATACGCGTTTCGTGCGGGACTACCGCACTTGATCACTACAACGACTTAAATAATGTGGAGACAAAAATGACGCCCATATTTTTTAGCGCCAAAAAAGACGCCCACATTATTTGGCGCCTAAATGCTTTTGGCGCCAAAAATGACGCCACATCCGGAACGCCGACATCTTTGACGCAAAATAACGTCAAAAAATGACGCAACTTCCGGCGACACGTATGACGCCGGAAACGGAAAAGAATTTTTGCGCCAAAAAAGTCCGCGCCAAGAATGACGCAATAAAATGAAGCATTTTCAGCCCCCGCGAGCCTAACAGCCCACAGGGAAAAAAGTCAAATTTTTGAGGTAAGAAAAAATATGATAATTCAATGCATAATCCCAAATATGAAACTGACTGTCTGGAAATAAGGAAAGTTGAACATTCTGAGTCAAGGCAAATAAATGTTTGAATACATATATTTAGAACTTTATAAATAAAGTGCCCAACCATAGCTTAGAGTGTCACAGAAAATAAGACTTACTTACCCCAGGACACTCATCTACATGTTTGTAGAAAGCCAAACCAGTACTGAAACGAGAATCAGTAGAGGAAATGGTAAATATAAGAGTATATCGTCGATCTGAAAAGGGAGGTAAGAGATGAATCTCTACGACCGATAACAGAGAACCTTATGAAATAGACCCCGTAGAAGGAGATCACTGCATTCAATAGGCAATACTCTCTTCACATCCCTCTGACATTCACTGCACGCTGAGAGGAAAACCGGGCTCCAACTTGCTGCGGAGCGCATATCAACGTAGAATCTAGCACAAACTTACTTCACCACCTCCCTTGGAGGCAAAGTTTGTAAAAACTGATTTGTGGGTGTGGTGAGGGGTGTATTTATAGGCATTTTAAGGTTTGGGAAACTTTGCCCCTCCTGGTAGGAATGTATATCCCATACGTCACTAGCTCATGGACTCTTGTTAATTACATGAAAGAAACAACAATTACAATTATGAGGAGGAGAAAAGAGAGTTTAAAATCCTCCACTAAGCACAAAATGTAGAGAAAATACAAAAGGGAAGTCTGCCTAAAAGCAGGCTGAAGTAAAAAAAAGTGAGTCATTGTGAACCTCATTTGCTTATTTTACCCAGAATCCTTTGCTACATTGGAAACAATGTATTCAGAGGTTTTCTGTGGAAAAAGCAAGTCTTCTGACTTGTCTAGATTTGTAAATGACCTACACAATGAGTTATTCTCTCTGAGATATATATATATATACACATACATACATACACACACACACGTATATATGTGTGCTTGTAATGCCATGCACATTTGTGGCCCATGCTGGTTATGTGCTGTTAAGTAGATAGGGTAGTGCATCTAGTGTCCCACGTCACTGTCATATATATATATATATATATATATTTTATATAATATATGTCAAATCTGCACATTGGCCACGGTGAGCGGCCCAAAAAAAAAGAGGGCGGCTAGAGCCCCCAAAACTCTGTTTGCCCAGGTTCCCTCAAATGCTAA